>NW_026623056.1:197500-264000 GCF_023065955.2 Ursus arctos | reverse complement strand
GTAAGAAATAACAGGTCCATGGACGGTCTGAGCCCTAAGATCATCACTGTTCTTTTGATATCATGAGTTAAAACCGAGGCAAACAGCTGAGAAAATTTGGCAAAAACCGCCTTTCAGTGAAATATATTTTCTCTTTTGCAAACTCTATCATAATTGTTTGTGCCAATGTAAAGAAAATGCCATACGCTTATCTGTAAGAAACAGAAGTTTCCAGGATCGATCTGAGCCCTCACATCATCATAGTGATTTTGGTAGCATTCGTTAATCCCAAACAACACCGTATTGAGACACATTTGACAAAAAACCGCTTCCAACGAAAAATATTTTGTTCATGTTGAAACCCTATCATATGTGGTTGTGGCAATGTAAAGAAAATGCCACACCCTTATGTGTAAGAAACAACATTACCCAGGAACAGTCTAAGCCCTAACATCATCACTGTGCTTTTGGTAGCATGAGTGAAACCCGAGGAATACAGCACTTAGACACATTTGGGAAAAACCGGCTTCCAATGAAAACTATTTTCTTAACGTGGAAACCCTATCACAAGGGGTTGTGGAAGGTAAAGTAAAAAAGCGGAGTTCCAACGAGAAATATTTTCTTCACGTAGAAACCCGTTCCTGGGCACTGTTGTTTCTTACAGATAAGTGTGTGGCATTTATTTATCTGGCCACAACCACTTACGTTTGGGTTTGAAAGGGAAGAAAATATTATTCATTGGAACGCGATTTTTGCCAAATGTGTCTTAGTGCTGTTTGCCTCCGCTTTAACTCCCGCTCCCAAAAGCACAGTGCTGATATTAAGGCTCAGACTGTTCCAGGGCACTGTTGTTTCTTACAGAGAAGCGTATGGCATTTTCTTTACATTGGCACAAACAATTATGGCTTTCGGGTTCGGGTTCGGGTTCGGGGTTTGGGTTCTGGTTCTGGTTCTGGTTCGGGTAGGTTTCAGGTTCGGGTTCGGGTAGGGTTCGGGTTCGGGTTCGGGTAGGGTTCGGTTTCGGTTTCGGTTCGGGTACGCTATCGGTTTCGCTTTCAGTTATGGATTCGGGTTTGGGTTTGGGTTAGAGGTTAGGGTTCGGGTTCGGGTTCTGGTTCGGGATTGGTTTCGCTTTTGAGTATGGATTCGGGTTCGGGTTCGGGTTCGAGTTCGGGTTAGGATTAGGGTTCGGGTTCGGGTTCAGGTTCGGATTAGGGTTCGGGTTAGGGTTAGGGTAAGGGTTCGGGTTAGGGTTCGGGTTCGGGTTAGGGTTCGGGTTCAGGTTCGGGTTCGGGTTAAGGTTCGGGTTCGGGTTAGGGTTCGTTTTCGGGTTAGGGTTCGGGTTCGGGTTAGGGTTAGGGTTCGGGTTAGGTTTAGGGTTAGGGTTCGGGTTCGGGTTAGGTTTAGGGTTAGGGTTCGGGTTCGGGTTCGGGTTAGGGTTAGGGTTCGGGTTAAGGTTCGGGTTCGAGTTAGGGATTGGGTTCGGGTTAGGGTTCGGGTTAGGATTAGGGTTAGAGTTAGGGTTAGGGTTAGAGTTCGGGTTAGGGTTTGGGTTAGGGTTAGGGTTTGGATTCGGGTTCGGGTTCAGGTTAGGGTTAGGGTTAGGGTTCAGGTAGGATGAGGGTTCGGGTTCGGGTTATGGTTAGGGTTAGGGTTAGGGTTAGGGTTAGGGTTAGGGTTCAGTTTAAGGTTCGGGTTCGGGTTAGGGTTCGGGTTTGGGATTGGGTTCGGTTTCCGGTTAGGGTTAGGGTTAGGGTTATGGTTAGGGTTCGGGTTAGCGTTAGGGTTAGGGTTAGTGTTACTGTTTGGTTTAGGGTTAGGGTTAGGGTTAGGGTTCAGGTTAGGGTTAGGGTTCAGGTTTGGGTTAGGGTTAGGGTTCGGGTTCGGGTTAGGGTTCGGGTTAGGGTTAGGGTTAGGGTTAGGGGTTAGGGTTAGGGTTCGGGTTAGGGTTAGGGTTAGGTTTCGGGTTAGGGATAGGGTTCGGTTTCGGGTTATGGTTAGGGTTAGGGTTAGGGTTAGGGTTACAGTTAGGGTTAGGGTTAGGGTTAGGGTTAGGGTTAGGGTTAGGGTTACGGTTTGGGTTCGGGTTCAGGTTCAGGTTAGGGCTAGGGTTTGGGTTTGGGTAGGGTTAGGTTTCGGGTTCGGGTTCAGGTTAGGGCTAGGGTTTGGGTTTGGGTAGGGTTAGGTTTCGGGTTCGGGTTATGGTTAGGGTTAGGGTTAGGGTTACGGTTAGGGTTAGGGTTCGGGTTAGGGTTAGAGTTCGGGTTAAGGTTTGGGTTAGGGTTAGGGTTTGGATTCGGGTTCAGGTTCAGGTTAGGGCTAGGGTTTGGGTTTGGGTAGGGTTAGGTTTCGGGTTCGGGTTATGGTTAGGGTTAGGGTTAGGGTTACGGTTAGGGTTAGGGTTCGGGTTAGGGTTCGGTTTTGGGTTAGGGTTAGGGTTCGGGTTAGGGTTCGTTTTTGGGTTAGGGTTCGGGTTAGGGTTAGGGTTCAGGTTAGGGTTCGGGTTCGGGTTAGGGTTCGGGTTCGGATTGGGTTCGGTTTCAGGTTAGGGTTATGGTTAGGGTTAGGGTTAGGGTTAGGGTTACAGTTAGGGTTAGGGTTAGGGTTCGGTTTAAGGTTAGGGTTAGGGTTAGGGTTAGGGTTCGGTTTAGGTTTAGGGTTAGGGTTAGGGTTAGGGTTAGGGTTCGGGTTAGGGTTCGGGGTAGGGTTCGGGTTCGGATAAGGGTTCGGGTTAGGGTTAGGGTTAGGGTTCGGGTTAGGGTTCGTTTTCGGGTTAGGGTTCAGGTTCGGGTTAGGGTTAGGGTTCAGGTTAGGGTTAGGGTTACGGTTAGGGTTTGGATTCGGATTCTGGTTCAGGTTAGGGTTAGGGTTAGGGTTCGGGTAGGGTTAGGGTTCGGGTTCGGGTTATGGTTAGGGTTAGGGTTACGGTTAGGGTTAGGGTTAGGGTTCGGGTTAGGTTTAGGGTTCAGGTTAAGGTTAGGGTTAGGTTTAGGGTTAGGGTTAGAGTTCGGGTTAGGGTTTGGGTTAGGGTTAGGGTTTGGTTTCGGGTTCGGGTTCAGGTTTGGGTTAGGGTTAGGGTATGGGTAGGGTTAGGGTTCGGGTTAGGTTTAGGGTTCGGGTTAGGGTTAGGGTTCAGGTTAGGGTTCGGGTTCGGGTAGGGTTCGGGTTCGGGATTGGGTTCGGTCAGGTTAGGGTTAGGGTTAGGGTTATGTTTAGGGTTCAGGTTAGCGTTAGGGTTAGGGTTAGTGTTACTGTTTGGTTTAGGTTTAGGGTTAGGGTTAGGGTTAGGGTTATGTTTAGGGTTCAGGTTAGCGTTAGGGTTAGGGTTAGTGTTACTGTTTGGTTTAGGTTTAGGGTTAGGGTTAGGGTTCAGGTTAGGGTTAGGGTTCGGGTTCGGGTTAGGGTTAGGGTTAGGGTTTGGATTCGGGTTCGGGTTCAGGTTAGTGTTAGGGTTAGGGTTCGGGTAGGGTTACGGTTCGGGTTCGGGTTATGGTTAGGGTTAGGGTTAGGGTTAAGGTTAGGGTTAGGTTTAGGGTTCGGGTTAGGGTTAGGGTTCGCGTTAGGGCTAGGGTTCGGGTTAGGGTTAGGGTTAGGGTAAGGTTTAGGGTTAGGATTAGGGTTAGGGTTAGTGTTAGGGTTAGGGTTCGGGTTAGGGTTAGAGTGAGGTTTAGGGTTTGGGTTTGGGTTAGGTTTTGGGTTAGGGTTAGGTTAGGGTTAGGGTCGGGTTAGGGTTAGGGTTAGTGTTAGGGTTAGGGTTAGTGTTAGGGTTAGGGTAGGGTTAGGGTTAGGGCTAGGGTTAGGGTTAGGGTTATGGTAGGGTTAGGGTTAGGGTTATGGTTAGGGTTAGGGTTAGGTTAGGGTTAGGGTTAGGGTTAGGGTTAGGGTTCGGGTTAGGGTTAGGGTTAGGGTTAGGGTTCGGTTTCGGGTTAAGGTTAGAGTTAGGGTTATCGTTAGGGTTCGGGTTAGCATTAGGGTTAGGGTTAGGGTTACGGTTAGGGTTAGGGTTAAGGTTCGGATTAGCTTTAGGGTTAGGGTTAGGGTTACGGTTAGGGTTAGGGTTAGGGTTCGGGTTAGGGTTCGGGTTTGGGTTAGGGTTAGGGTTAGGGTTTGGGTTAGGGTTAGGGTTAGGTTTAGGGTTCGGGTTTGGGTTAGGGATAGGGTTAAGGTTAGGGTTAGGGTTAGGGTTCGGGTGAGTTTGGTTAGGGTTAGGGTTAGGGTTCGGGTCAGGGTTAGGGTTAGGTTTCCGGTTAGGGATAGGGTTAGGGTTAGGGTCGGATTAGGGTTAGGGTTTGGGTTAGGGATATGTTTAGGGTTAGGGTTAGGGTTAGGGTTCGGGTTAGGGTTAGGGTTAGGTTTCAGGTTAGGTTTAGGGTAGGGTAAGGGTCGGGTTAGGGTTAGGGTTCAGGCTAGGGTTACGGTTAGGGTTAGGGTTCGGTTTCGGTTTAGGGTTAGGGTTAGGGTTTGGGTTCAGGTTAGGGATAGGGTTAGAGTAAGGATCAGGTTAGGGTTCGGGTTACGGTTCGGTTTAGGTTAGGCTAAGGGTTAGGGTTAGGGTTAGGGTTACGATTAGGGTTAGGGTTACGATTCGGGTTCGGAGTCGGGTTAAGGTTAGGGTTAGGGTTCAGGTTAGGGATAGGGTTAGGGTTAGGGTTAGGGTTAGGTTTAGGGTTAGGGTCAGGGTTAGGGTTAGGGTTAGGGTTCGGGATCGGGTTCGGTTTAGGTTTCGGGTTAGGGTTAGGGTTAGTGTTTGGGTTTGGTTTAGGGTTAGGGTTAGGGTTCGGGTTAGGGATAGTGTTCGGTTTAGGGTTCGGGTTCGGTAGGGTTAAGTTTAGGGTTAGGGTTTGGTTTAGGGTTCGGGTTTGGGTTAGGGTTAGGGTTAGGGTTACGGTTCGGGTTAGGGTTAGATTTTGCGTTTGGGTTCGGGTTTGGGTTCGTGTTAGGGTTAGGGTTAGGGTTAGGGTTCGGGTCGGGTTAGGGTTAGGGTTTGGTTTCAGGTTAGGGATAGGGTTAGGGTAAGGGTCGGGTTAGGGTTAGGGTTGGGGTTAGGGTTACGGTTAGGGTAGGGTTCGGTTTTGGGTTAGGGTTAGGGTTAGGGTTAGGGTTCGGTTTCGGGTTAGGGTTAGGGTTAGGGTTAGGGTTCGGGTTCTGGTTATGGTTATGGTTAGGGTTAGGGTTACGGTTAGGGTTAGGGTTAGGGTTCGGGTTAGGGTTCAGGTTAGGGTTCGGCTTCGGGTTAGGGTTCGGGTTCGGGATTGGGTTCGGTTTCAGGTTAGGGTTAGGGTTAGGGTTATGGTTAGCGTTCGGGTTAGGGTTAGGGTTAGGGTTACTGTTTCGTTTAGGGTTAGGGTTAGGGTTAAGGTTAGGGTTCTAGTTAGGGTTAGGGTTCAGGTTAGGGTTAGGGTTCGTGTTAGGGTTAAGTTTAGGGTTATATTTCGGGTATCGTTAGGGTTAGGGTTAGAGTTCCGGTTAGGATTTGGGTTCGGGTTAGGGTTCGGGTTAGGGCTAGGGTTCGGGTTAGGGTTAGGGTTCGGATTAGCGGTTCGGGTTTGGCTTCCGGTTAGGGATTCGCGTTAGGGCTAGGGTTCGGGTTAGGTTTAGGGTTAGGGTTAGGGTTAGGGTTAGGTTTCCAGTTAGGGCTAGGTTTAGGGTTAGGGTCGGGTTAGGGTTAGGGTTCAGGTTAGTGTTATGGTTAGGTTTAGGGTTAGGGTTAGGATTAGGGTTAGGTTTCGGGCTAGGGTTAGGGTTCGAGGTAGGGTTAGAGTTCGGGTTAGTCTTAGATTTTGGGTTCGGGTTCGGTTTTGGGTTCGTGTTAGGGTTAGCTTTCGGTTTAGGTTTAGGGGTCGGATTAGGGGTAGGGTTTGGGTTCGGGTTAGGGTTCGGGGTAGGGTTAGCGTTCTGGTTCGGTTTCGGAGTAGGGTTAGGGTTAGGGTAAAGTTTTGGGTTAGGGTTCGTGTTAGGGTTAGGGTTAGGGTTAGGGCTCGGGTTTGGGTTCGGGTTAGGGTTAGGGTTCGGTTTAGGGTTAGGGTGAGGTTTAGGGTTTGCGTTCGGGTTAGGTTTAGGGTTAGGTTTAGGTTTAGGGTTAGAGTTCGGGTTAGGGTTTGGGTTAGGTTTAGGATTTGGATTCGCGTTCGGGTTCAGGTTAGGGTTAGGGTTAGGTTTCGGGTTCGGGTTATGGTTAGGGTTAGGGTTAGGTTTACGGTTAGGGTTAGGTTTAGGGATCGGGTTAGGGTTAGGGTTCGGGTTCGGGTTAGGGTTAGGGTTAGGGTTAGGATTAGAGTTCGGGTTAGGGTTTGTGTTAGGGTTAGGGTTAGGTTTTGGATTCGGGTTCGGGTTCGGGTTCAGGTTAGGGTTATGGTTAGGGTTAGGGTTAGGGTTAGGGTTAGGGTAGGTTTAGGGTTAGGTTAGTGTTCAGGTTACAATTCGGGTTCGGGTTCGGGTTCGAGTTAGGGCTAGGGTTCGCGTTAGGGCTTGGGTTCCGGTTAGGGTTATGGTTCATGTTAGGGGTATGGTTAGTATTAGGGTTAGGGTTCGGGTTAGGGTTCGGGTCAGGTTCGGGTTCGGTTTAGGGATAGGGTTCAGGTTAGGTTTGGGTGAGGGTTCGCATTAGGGTTTGGGTTCATGTAAGGGTTCGGGTTAGGGTTAGGCTTAGGGTTAGGGGTTTGGTTTCAGGTTCAGGTTCGGGGTTTGGGTTCGGGTTCAGGTTCGTGTCAGGGTTAGGCTTCAGGTTCCGGTCAGGGTTCGGGTTAGGGTTAGGGTCACGGTCAGTGTCAGTGTTAGGGTTAGGGTCAAGGTCAGTGTTTAGGGATTAGGGTTAGGGTTAGGGTACGGGTTAGGGTTAGGGTTACGGTTAGGTTTCGGGTTCGGGTTTCGGGTTCGGGTTAGGTTTTGGGTTCAAATTCGCGTCAGGTTTAGTGTTCTGGTTCGGGTCAGGTTTCGGTTAGCGTTCGGTTTCGGGTTAAGGTTAGGGTTAGGGTTATGGTTACGGTTCGGGTTATGGTTAGGGTTAGGTTTAGGGTTAGGGTTTGGTTTAGGATTAGGGTTCAGGTAGGGTTAGCGTTAGGGTTCGGGTTTGGGTTAGGCTGAGGATTAGGGTTAGGGTTAGTGTTCGGGTTAGGGTTAGGTTTCGGGTTAGGGTTACTGTTAGGGTTAGGTTTCGGGTTAGGGTTATGGTTAGGGTTAGAGTTCGGGTTAGGGTTAGGGTTAGGGTTAGGGTTAGGGTTCGGGTTAGGGTTCGGGTGAGGGTTAGGGTTATGGTTAGGGTTAGGTTTAGGGTTAGGTTTCGGTTTCGGGTTAGGATCAGGGTTCGGGTTAAGGTTCGGGTTAGGGCTAGTGTTCGGGTTAGGGTTAAGGTTGGGGTTAGTTTTCGGGTTAGGGTTAGGGTTCTGGTAGGATTAGGGTTAGGGTTTGTTTAGAGGTTCGTGTTCGGGGTTCGGGTTCTTGTTAGGTTTCGGGTTCAAGTTCACGTCAGGGTTAGTGTTCGGGTTAGGGTTAAGGTTAGGATTAGGGTTATGGTTAGGGTTCGGGTTAGCGTTAGGGTTAGGGTTAGGGTTAGGGTTAGGGTTTGGTTTAGAGTTAGGGTTAGGGTTAGGGTTCACGTTAGGGTTAGGGTTAGGGTTAGGGTTAGGGTTAGGGTTAGTTTTCGTGTTAGGGTTAGGGTTAGGGTTAGGTTTCGGGTTCAGGTTCATGTTAAGGTTAGGGTTCGGGTTAGGGTAAGGGTTAGGTTTCGTGTTAGGGTTAGGATTAAGGTTAGGGTTCGGGTTAGGGCTAGGGTTCGGGTTAGCGTTAGGGGTCGGGTTAGGGGTTCGGGTTTGGCTTCTGGTTAGGGATTCGCGTTAGGGCTAGGGTTCGGGTTAGGGTTAGGGTTCGGGTTAGTGTTAGGGTTAGGGTTAGGGTTAGGGTTAGGGTTATATTCGGGTATGGTTAGGGTTAGGGTTAGAGTTCCGGTTAGGATTCGGATTCGGGTTAGGGTTCGGGTTAGGGTTCGGGTTAGGGTTAGGGTTAGGGTTAGGGTTAGGGTTAGCGTTAGGGTTAGGGTTAGGGTAGGTTTCCGGTTAGGGATAGGGTTAAGGTTAGGGTCGGGTTAGGGTTAGGGTTCGGGTTCGGGTTAGGGTGAGGGTTAGGGTTAGAGTTCGGTTTAGGGTTTGCGTTAAGGTTAGGGTTTGGATTCGGGTTTGGGTTCAGGTTAGGATTAGGGTTAGGGTTCGGGTAGGGTTAGGGTTCGGGTTCGGGTTATGGTTAGGGTTAGGGTTAGGGTTAAGGTTACTGTTAGGGTTAAGGTTAGGGTTAGGGTTAGGGTTAGGGTTCGAGTTAGGGTTAAGGTTACTGTTAGGGTTAGGTTTTGGGTTAGGGTTCGTGTTAGGGTACGGGTTAGGTTTAGGTTTTGGGTTAGGGTTAGGTTTACGGTTATATTTCGGGTATGTTTAGGGTTACGGTTAGAGTTCCGGTTAGGATTCGGTTTCGGGTTAGGGTTCGGCTTAGGGCTAGGGTTTGGGTTAGGGTGAGGGTTCGGGTTCGGGTTAGGGTTCGGGTTAGGGTTAGGGTTAGGGTTAGGGTTAGGGTTAGGCTTTGGGTTAGGGTTCGTTTTCGGGTTTGGGTTCGGGTTCGGGTTAGAGTTCAGGTTCGGGTTCGGGTTCGGGTTCGTGTTAGGGTTCGGTTTAAGGTTAGGGTTAGGGTTAGGGTTAGGGTTCGGTTTAGGTTTAGGGTTAGGGTTAGGGTTAGGGTTAGGGTTCGGGTTAGGGTTCGGGGTAGGGTTCGGGTTCGGATAAGGGTTCGGGTTAGGGTTAGGGTTAGGGTTCGGGTTAGGGTTCGTTTTCGGGTTAGGGTTCAGGTTCGGGTTAGGGTTAGGGTTCAGGTTAGGGTTAGGGTTACGGTTAGGGTTTGGATTCGGATTCTGGTTCAGGTTAGGGTTAGGGTTAGGGTTCGGGTAGGGTTAGGGTTCGGGTTCGGGTTATGGTTAGGGTTAGGGTTACGGTTAGGGTTAGGGTTAGGGTTCGGGTTAGGTTTAGGGTTCAGGTTAAGGTTAGGGTTAGGTTTAGGGTTAGGGTTAGAGTTCGGGTTAGGGTTTGGGTTAGGGTTAGGGTTTGGTTTCGGGTTCGGGTTCAGGTTTGGGTTAGGGTTAGGGTATGGGTAGGGTTAGGGTTCGGGTTAGGTTTAGGGTTCGGGTTAGGGTTAGGGTTCAGGTTAGGGTTCGGGTTCGGGTAGGGTTCGGGTTCGGGATTGGGTTCGGTCAGGTTAGGGTTAGGGTTAGGGTTATGTTTAGGGTTCAGGTTAGCGTTAGGGTTAGGGTTAGTGTTACTGTTTGGTTTAGGTTTAGGGTTAGGGTTAGGGTTAGGGTTATGTTTAGGGTTCAGGTTAGCGTTAGGGTTAGGGTTAGTGTTACTGTTTGGTTTAGGTTTAGGGTTAGGGTTAGGGTTCAGGTTAGGGTTAGGGTTCGGGTTCGGGTTAGGGTTAGGGTTAGGGTTTGGATTCGGGTTCGGGTTCAGGTTAGTGTTAGGGTTAGGGTTCGGGTAGGGTTACGGTTCGGGTTCGGGTTATGGTTAGGGTTAGGGTTAGGGTTAAGGTTAGGGTTAGGTTTAGGGTTCGGGTTAGGGTTAGGGTTCGCGTTAGGGCTAGGGTTCGGGTTAGGGTTAGGGTTAGGGTAAGGTTTAGGGTTAGGATTAGGGTTAGGGTTAGTGTTAGGGTTAGGGTTCGGGTTAGGGTTAGAGTGAGGTTTAGGGTTTGGGTTTGGGTTAGGTTTTGGGTTAGGGTTAGGTTAGGGTTAGGGTCGGGTTAGGGTTAGGGTTAGTGTTAGGGTTAGGGTTAGTGTTAGGGTTAGGGTAGGGTTAGGGTTAGGGCTAGGGTTAGGGTTAGGGTTATGGTAGGGTTAGGGTTAGGGTTATGGTTAGGGTTAGGGTTAGGTTAGGGTTAGGGTTAGGGTTAGGGTTAGGGTTCGGGTTCGGGTTAGGGTTAGGTTTAGGGTTCGGGTTAGGGTTAGGGTTCGCGTTAGGGCTAGGGTTCGGGTTAGGGTTAGGGTAAGGGTTAGGGTTAGGATTAGGGTTAGGGTTAGTGTTAGGGTTCGGGTTCGGGTTAGGGTTAGAGTGAGGTTTAGGGTTTGGGTTTGGGTTAGGTTTTGGGTTAGGGTTAGGTTAGGGTTAGGGTCGGGTTATGGTTAGGGTTAGTGTTAGGGTTAGGGTTAGTGTTAGGGTTAGGGTAGGGTTAGGGTTAGGGCTAGGGTTAGGGTTAGGGTTATGGTAGGGTTAGGGTTAGGGTTAGGGTTAGGGTTAGGGTTAGGTTAGGGTGAGGGTTAGGGTTAGGGTTTTGATTAGGGTTAGGGTTTGGATTCGGGTTCGGGTTCAGGTTAGGGTTAGGGTTAGGGTTCGGGTTAGGGTTTGGGTTCGGGTTCGGGTTAGGGTTAGGGTTCGGGCTCGGGTTAGGGTTCGGGTTAGGGTTAGGGTTTTGGTTAGGGTTCGGGTTAGGGTTAGGCTCGGGTTAGGGTTCGTTTTTGGGTTACGGTTCGGGTTAGAGTTAGGGTTAGGGTTAGGGTTTGGGTTAGGGTTAGGGTTCGGGTTAGGGTTCGGGTTAGGGTTAGGCTCGGGTTAGGGTTCGTTTTTGGGTTACGGTTCGGGTTAGGGTTAGGGTTAGGGTTAGGGTTTGGGTTGGGGTTCGTTTTCGGGTTAGGGTTCGGGTTCGATTTAGAGTTCAGGTTCGGGTTCGGTTTCGGGTTCGGGTTCGGGTTAGGGTTCGGGTTAAGGTTAGGGTTAGCGTTAGGGTTAGGGTTCGGTTTAGGTTTAGGGTTAGGGTTAGGATTAGGGTTAGGGTTCGGGTTAGGGTTCGGGGTAGGGTTCGGGTTCGGATTAGGGTTCGGGTTAGGGTTAGGGTTAGGGTGAGGGTTAGGGTTCGGGTTAGGTTTAGGGTGCGGGTTAGGGTTCGTTTTCGGGTTAGGGTTCAGGTTCAGGTTAGGGTTCGGTTTAGGGTTAGGGTTAGGGTTCGGGTTCGGGTTAGGGTTCGGGTTAGGGTTAGGGTTCGGGTTCGGGTTAGGGTTAGGGTTAGGGTTCGGGTAAGGGTTCGGGTTCGGGTTAGGGTTCGGGTTAGGGTTAGGGTTACGGTTAGGGTTTGGATTCGGATTCTGGTTCAGGTTAGGGTTAGGGTTAGGGTTCGGGTAGGGTTAGGGGTTGGGTTCGGGTTATGGTTAGGGTTAGGGTTACGGTTAGGGTTAGGGTTAGGGTTTGGGTTAGGTTTAGGGTTCAGGTTAAGGTTAGGGTTAGGGTTAGGGTTAGGGTTAGGGTTCGGGTTAGCGTTAGGGTTAGGGTTAGTGTTACTGTTTGGTTTAGGTTTAGGGTTAGGGTTAGGGTTCAGGTTAGGGTTAGGGTTCAGGTTCGGGTTAGGGTTAGGGTTTGGGTTCGGGTTAGGGGTAGGGTTAGGGTTAGGGTTAGAGTTCGGGTAGGGTTTGGGTTAGGGTTAGGGTTTGGATTCGGGTTCGGGTTCAGGTTAGTGTTAGGGTTAGGGTTCGGGTAGGGTTACGGTTCGGGTTCGGGTTATGGTTAGGGTTAGGGTTAGGGTTACGGTTAGGGTTAGGTTTAGGGTCCGGTTTAGTGTTAGGGTTCAGGTTAGGGTTCGGGTTCGGGTTAGGGTTCGGGTTTGGATTGGGTTCAGTTTCACGTTAGGGTTAGGGTTAGGGTTCGGGTTAGGGTTCGGGTTCGGGTTAGGGTTCGGGTTAGGGTTAGGGTTCGGGTTCGGGTTAGGGTTAGGGTTCGCGTTAGGGCTAGGGTTCGGGTTAAGGTTAGGGTAAGGGTTAGGGTTAGGGTTAGGCTTAGGGTTAGTGTTAGGGTTAGGGTTCGGGTTAGGGTTAGAGTGAGGTTTAGGGTTTGGGTTTGGGTTAGGTTTTGGGTTAGGGTTAGCTTAGGGTTAGGGTCGGGTTAGGGTTAGGGTTAGTGTTAGGGTTAGGGTTAGTGTTAGGGTTAGGGTAGGGTTAGGGTTAGGGTCGGGTTAGGGTTAGGGTTAGTGTTAGGGTTAGGGTTAGGGTTGGGGTTAGGGTTATGGTTAGGTTAGGGTGAGTGTTAGGGTTAGGGTTAGGGTTAGGGTTTTGGTTAGGGTTAGGGTTTGGATTCGGGTTCGGGTTCAGGTTAGGGTTAGGGTTAGGGTTCGGGTTAAGGTTCGGGTTCGGGTTCGGGTTAGGGTTAGGGTTCGGGTTCGGGTTAGGGTTCGGGTTAGGGTTAGGGTTCGGGTTAGGTTTCGAGTTAGGGTTAGGCTCGGGTTAGGGTTCGTTTTTGGGTTACGGTTCGGGTTAGGGTTAGGGTTAGGGTTAGGGTTTGGGTTAGGGTTCGTTTTCGGGTTAGGGTTCGGGTTCGGGTTAGAGTTCAGGTTCGGGTTCAGTTTCAGGTTCGGGTTCGGGTTAGGGTTCAGGTTAAGTTTAGGGTAGCGTTAGGGTTAGGGTTCGGTTTAGGTTTAGGGTTAGGGTTAGGGTTAGGGTTCGGGTTAGGGTTCGGGGTAGGGTTCGGGTTCGGATTAGGGTTCGGGTTAGGGTTAGGGTTAGGGTGAGGGTTAGGGTTCGGGTTAGGTTTAGGGTGCGGGTTAGGGTTCGTTTTCGGGTTAGGGTTCAGGTTCGGGTTAGGGTTAGGGTTCGGGTGAGGGTTAGGGTTCGGGTTAGGTTTAGGGTGCGGGTTAGGGTTCGTTTTCGGGTTAGGGTTCAGGTTCGGGTTAGGGTTAGGGTTCGGGTTAGGGTTAGGGTTTGGGTTCGGGTTAGGGTTCGGGTTAGGGTTAGGGTTAGGGTTCGGGTTAGGGTTAGGGTTAGGGTTCGGGTAAGGGATCGGGTTCGGGTTAGGGTTCGGGTTAGGGTTAGGGTTACGGTTAGGGTTTGGATTCGGATTCTGGTTCAGGTTAGGGGTAGGTTTAGGGTTCGGGTAGGGTTAGGGTTCGGGTTCGGGTTATGGTTAGAGTTAGGGTTAGGGTTAGGGTTCGGGTTAGGGTTAGGGTTAGGGTAGGGTTAGGGTTAGGGCTAGGGTTAGGGTTAGGGTTAGGGTAGTGTTAGGGTTAGGGTTAGGGTAGTGTTAGGGTTAGGGTTAGGGTTAGGTTAGTGTGAGGGTTAGGGTTAGGGTTAGGGTTTGGGTTAGGGTTAGTGTTTGGATTCGGGTTCGGGTTCAGGTTAGGGTTAGGGTTACGTTTCGGGTAGGTTTAGGGTTAGGGTTAGGGTTCAGGTTAGGGTTAGGGTTCGGGTTAGGGTTAAGGTTACTGTTAGGGTTAAGTTTTGGGTTACGGTTCGTGTTAGGGTACGGGTTAGGGTTAGGGTTAGGGTTAGGGTTAGGGTTAGGGTTCGGGTTAGGGTTCAGGTTAGGGTTCGGGTTCGGGTTAGGGTTAGGGTTCGGGTAAGGTTCGGGTCGGGTTAGGGTACGGGTTAGAGTTAGGGTTAGGGTTAGGGTTAGGGTTAGGGTTCGGGTTAGTGTTAAGTTTAGGGTTAGTTTCGGGTAAGGTTAGGGTTAGGGTTAGGGTTCGTGTTAGGGTTAGAGTTAGGGTTAGGGTTAGGGTTCGCGTTCGGGTAATGGTTCGGTTTAGGGTTAGGGTTCGGGTAAGGGTTCGGGTTAGGGTTAGTGTTAGGGTTCGTTTTCGGGTTATGGTTAGGGTTAGGGTTAGGTTTAGGGTTCGGGTTAGTGTTCGGGTTAGGGTTACGGTTAGGGTTTGGGTTAGGGTTAGGGTTAGAGTTAGGGCTCAGATTCGGGTTAGGGTTAAGTTTAATGTTAGGGTTAGAGTCAGGGTTAGGGTTAGCGTTTGTGTTAGGGTTCGGATGAGGGTTAGGGTTAGGGTTAGGGTTCGTGTTAAGGTTAGGGTTAGGGTTTGGTTTAGGGTTAGGTTTCGGGTAGGGTCAGGGTTCGGGTTTGGGTTAGGCTGAGGATTAGGGGTCGGATTAGGGTTAGGGTTTGGTTTAGGGTTAGGTTTCGGGTAGGGTTAGGGTTCGGGTTTGGGTTAGGCTGAGGATTAGGGGTCGGATTAGGGGTAGGGTTTGGGTTAGGGTTAGTGTTCGGGTTAGGGTTAGGGTTAGGGTTAGGGTTAGGGTTAGGGTTCGGGTTAGGGTTAAGGTTACTGTTAGGGTTAAGTTTTGGGTTAGGGTTCGTGTTAGGGTACGGGTTAGGGTTAGGGTTAGGGTTAGGGTTAGGGTTAGGGTTCGGGTTAGGTTTCAGGTTAGGGTTCGGGTTCGGGTTAGGGTTAGGGTTCGGGTAAGGTTCGGGTCGGGTTAGGGTACGGGTTAGAGTTAGGGTTAGGGTTAGGGTTAGGGTTAGGGTTCGGGTTAGTGTTAAGTTTAGGGTTAGTTTCGGGTAAGGTTAGGGTTAGGGTTAGGGTTAGGGTTAGGGTTAGGGTTCATTTTCGGGTTATGGTTAGGGTTAGGGTTAGGATTAGGGTTCGGGTTAGTGTTCGGGTTAGGGTTACGGTTAGGGTTTGGGTTAGGGTTAGGGTTAGAGTTAGGGCTCAGATTCGGGTTAGGGTTAAGTTTAATGTTAGGGTTAGAGTCAGGGTTAGGGTTAGCGTTTGTGTTAGGGTTCTGATGAGGGTTAGGGTTAGGGTTAGGGTTCGTGTTAGGGTTAGGGTTAGGGTTTGGTTTAGGGTTAGGTTTCGGGTAGGGTCAGGGTTCGGGTTTGGGTTAGGCTGAGGATTAGGGGTCGGATTAGGGTTAGGGTTTGGTTTAGGGTTAGGTTTCGGGTAGGGTTAGGGTTCGGGTTTGGGTTAGGCTGAGGATTAGGGGTCGGATTAGGGGTAGGATTTGGGTTAGGGTTAGTGTTCGGGTTAGGGTTACTGTTAGGGTTAGGTTTTGGGTTACGATTCGGGTTAGGGTACGGGTTAGTGTTAGGGTTCGGGTTAGGGTTACGTTTAGGGTTATATTTCGGGTAGGGTTAGGGTTAGGGTAGTGTTCCGGTTACGATTCGGGTTCAGGTTAGGGTCCGGGTTAGGGCTAGGGTTCGCGTTAGGGCTTGGGTTCCGGTTAGGGTTATGGTTCGGGTTAGGGTTAGGGTTAGAGTTAGGGTTAGGGTTCTGGTTAGGGTTCGGGTTTGGTTTCGGGTTGAAGTTCGCGTCAGTGTTAGTGTTCAGGTTCGGGTCAGGGTTCGGGTTAGGGTGAGGGTCAGTGTCAGTGTTAGGGTTAGGGTTAGGGTCAAGGTCAGTGTTTAGGGATTAGGGTTAGGCTGAGGGTACGGGTTAGGGTTAGGTTTACGTTTAGGGTTCGGGGTAGGGTTAGGGTTTGGGTTATGGTTATGGTTCGGGTAGGGTTAGGGTTAGGGTTCGGCTATGGGTTAGGGTTAGGGAAAGGTTCGGGTTCGGGTTAGGGTTAGGGTTCGGGTTAGGGTTTGAGTTAGGGTTAGGGTTAGGGTTCGGGTAGGGTTAGGGTTTGAGTTAGGGCTAGGGTTCGGGTTAGGGTTCGGGTTAGTTTTAGGGTTAGGGTTAGGGTTCTTGTAGGGTTAGGGTTAGTGTTAGGGTTAGGGGTTCAGGTTCGGGTTCGGGGTTCGGGTTCGGGTTAGGTTTTGGGTTCAAATTCGCGTCAGGTTTAGTGTTCTGGTTCGGGTCAGGTTTTGGTTAGCGTTCGGTTTCGGGTTAAGGTTAGGGTTAGGGTTATGGTTACGGTTCGGGTTAGGGTTAGGGTTAGGTTTAGGGTTAGGGTTTGGTTTAGGATTAGGGTTCAGGTAGGGTTAGCGTTAGGGTTCGGGTTCGGGTTAGGCTGAGGATTAGGGTTAGGGTTAGTGTTCGGGTTAGCGTTAGGTTACGGGTTAGGGTTACTGTTAGGGTTAGGTTTCGGGTTAGGGTTAGGGTTAGGGTTATGGTTCGGGTTAGGGTTTGGGTTAGGGTTAGGGTTCGGTTTCGGGTTAAGGTTAGAGTTAGGGTTATCGTTAGGGTTCGGGTTAGCATTAGGGTTAGGGTTAGGGTTACGGTTAGGGTTAGGGTTAAGGTTCGGATTAGCTTTAGGGTTAGGGTTAGGGTTACGGTTAGGGTTAGGGTTAGGGTTCGGGTTAGGGTTCGGGTTTGGGTTAGGGTTAGGGTTAGGGTTTGGGTTAGGGTTAGGGTTAGGTTTAGGGTTCGGGTTTGGGTTAGGGATAGGGTTAAGGTTAGGGTTAGGGTTAGGGTTCGGGTGAGTTTGGTTAGGGTTAGGGTTAGGGTTCGGGTCAGGGTTAGGGTTAGGTTTCCGGTTAGGGATAGGGTTAGGGTTAGGGTCGGATTAGGGTTAGGGTTTGGGTTAGGGATATGTTTAGGGTTAGGGTTAGGGTTAGGGTTCGGGTTAGGGTTAGGGTTAGGTTTCAGGTTAGGTTTAGGGTAGGGTAAGGGTCGGGTTAGGGTTAGGGTTCAGGCTAGGGTTACGGTTAGGGTTAGGGTTCGGTTTCGGTTTAGGGTTAGGGTTAGGGTTTGGGTTCAGGTTAGGGATAGGGTTAGAGTAAGGATCAGGTTAGGGTTCGGGTTACGGTTCGGTTTAGGTTAGGCTAAGGGTTAGGGTTAGGGTTAGGGTTACGATTAGGGTTAGGGTTACGATTCGGGTTCGGAGTCGGGTTAAGGTTAGGGTTAGGGTTCAGGTTAGGGATAGGGTTAGGGTTAGGGTTAGGGTTAGGGTTAGGTTTAGGGTTAGGGTCAGGGTTAGGGTTAGGGTTAGGGTTCGGGATCGGGTTCGGTTTAGGTTTCGGGTTAGGGTTAGGGTTAGTGTTTGGGTTTGGTTTAGGGTTAGGGTTAGGGTTCGGGTTAGGGATAGTGTTCGGTTTAGGGTTCGGGTTCGGTAGGGTTAAGTTTAGGGTTAGGGTTTGGTTTAGGGTTCGGGTTTGGGTTAGGGTTAGGGTTAGGGTTACGGTTCGGGTTAGGGTTAGATTTTGCGTTTGGGTTCGGGTTTGGGTTCGTGTTAGGGTTAGGGTTAGGGTTAGGGTTCGGGTCGGGTTAGGGTTAGGGTTTGGTTTCAGGTTAGGGATAGGGTTAGGGTAAGGGTCGGGTTAGGGTTAGGGTTGGGGTTAGGGTTATGGTTAGGGTAGGGTTCGGTTTTGGGTTAGGGTTAGGGTTAGGGTTAGGGTTAGGGTTCGGTTTCGGGTTAGGGTTAGGGTTAGGGTTAGGGTTCGGGTTCTGGTTATGGTTATGGTTAGGGTTAGGGTTACGGTTAGGGTTAGGGTTAGGGTTCGGGTTAGGGTTCAGGTTAGGGTTCGGCTTCGGGTTAGGGTTCGGGTTCAGGATTGGGTTCGGTTTCAGGTTAGGGTTAGGGTTAGGGTTATGGTTAGCGTTCGGGTTAGGGTTAGGGTTAGGGTTACTGTTTCGTTTAGGGTTAGGGTTAGGGTTAAGGTTAGGGTTCTAGTTAGGGTTAGGGTTCAGGTTAGGGTTAGGGTTCGTGTTAGGGTTAAGTTTAGGGTTATATTTCGGGTATCGTTAGGGTTAGGGTTAGAGTTCCGGTTAGGATTTGGGTTCGGGTTAGGGTTCGGGTTAGGGCTAGGGTTCGGGTTAGGGTTAGGGTTCGGGTTAGCGGTTCGGGTTTGGCTTCCGGTTAGGGATTCGCGTTAGGGCTAGGGTTCGGGTTAGGTTTAGGGTTAGGGTTAGGGTTAGGGTTAGGTTTCCAGTTAGGGCTAGGTTTAGGGTTAGGGTCGGGTTAGGGTTAGGGTTCAGGTTAGTGTTATGGTTAGGTTTAGGGTTAGGGTTAGGATTAGGGTTAGGTTTCGGGCTAGGGTTAGGGTTCGAGGTAGGGTTAGAGTTCGGGTTAGTCTTAGATTTTGGGTTCGGGTTCGGTTTTGGGTTCGTGTTAGGGTTAGCTTTCGGTTTAGGTTTAGGGGTCGGATTAGGGGTAGGGTTTGGGTTCGGGTTAGGGTTCGGGGTAGGGTTAGCGTTCTGGTTCGGTTTCGGAGTAGGGTTAGGGTTAGGGTAAAGTTTTGGGTTAGGGTTCGTGTTAGGGTTAGGGTTAGGGTTAGGGCTCGGGTTTGGGTTCGGGTTAGGGTTAGGGTTCGGTTTAGGGTTAGGGTGAGGTTTAGGGTTTGCGTTCGGGTTAGGTTTAGGGTTAGGTTTAGGTTTAGGGTTAGAGTTCGGGTTAGGGTTTGGGTTAGGTTTAGGATTTGGATTCGCGTTCGGGTTCAGGTTAGGGTTAGGGTTAGGTTTCGGGTTCGGGTTATGGTTAGGGTTAGGGTTAGGTTTACGGTTAGGGTTAGGTTTAGGGATCGGGTTAGGGTTAGGGTTCGGGTTCGGGTTAGGGTTAGGGTTAGGGTTAGGATTAGAGTTCGGGTTAGGGTTTGTGTTAGGGTTAGGGTTAGGTTTTGGATTCGGGTTCGGGTTCGGGTTCAGGTTAGGGTTATGGTTAGGGTTAGGGTTAGGGTTAGGGTTAGGGTAGGTTTAGGGTTAGGTTAGTGTTCAGGTTACAATTCGGGTTCGGGTTCGGGTTCGAGTTAGGGCTAGGGTTCGCGTTAGGGCTTGGGTTCCGGTTAGGGTTATGGTTCATGTTAGGGGTATGGTTAGTATTAGGGTTAGGGTTCGGGTTAGGGTTCGGGTCAGGTTCGGGTTCGGTTTAGGGATAGGGTTCAGGTTAGGTTTGGGTGAGGGTTCGCATTAGGGTTTGGGTTCATGTAAGGGTTCGGGTTAGGGTTAGGCTTAGGGTTAGGGGTTTGGTTTCAGGTTCAGGTTCGGGGTTTGGGTTCGGGTTCAGGTTCGTGTCAGGGTTAGGCTTCAGGTTCCGGTCAGGGTTCGGGTTAGGGTTAGGGTCACGGTCAGTGTCAGTGTTAGGGTTAGGGTCAAGGTCAGTGTTTAGGGATTAGGGTTAGGGTTAGGGTTAGGGTACGGGTTAGGGTTAGGGTTACGGTTAGGGTTCGGGTTCGGGTTTCGGGTTCGGGTTAGGTTTTGGGTTCAAATTCGCGTCAGGTTTAGTGTTCTGGTTCGGGTCAGGTTTCGGTTAGCGTTCGGTTTCGGGTTAAGGTTAGGGTTAGGGTTATGGTTACGGTTCGGGTTATGGTTAGGGTTAGGTTTAGGGTTAGGGTTTGGTTTAGGATTAGGGTTCAGGTAGGGTTAGCGTTAGGGTTCGGGTTTGGGTTAGGCTGAGGATTAGGGTTAGGGTTAGTGTTCGGGTTAGGGTTAGGTTTCGGGTTAGGGTTACTGTTAGGGTTAGGTTTCGGGTTAGGGTTATGGTTAGGGTTAGAGTTCGGGTTAGGGTTAGGGTTAGGGTTAGGGTTAGGGTTCGGGTTAGGGTTCGGGTGAGGGTTAGGGTTATGGTTAGGGTTAGGTTTAGGGTTAGGTTTCGGTTTCGGGTTAGGATCAGGGTTCGGGTTAAGGTTCGGGTTAGGGCTAGTGTTCGGGTTAGGGTTAAGGTTGGGGTTAGTTTTCGGGTTAGGGTTAGGGTTCTGGTAGGATTAGGGTTAGGGTTTGTTTAGAGGTTCGTGTTCGGGGTTCGGGTTCTTGTTAGGTTTCGGGTTCAAGTTCACGTCAGGGTTAGTGTTCGGGTTAGGGTTAAGGTTAGGATTAGGGTTATGGTTAGGGTTCGGGTTAGCGTTAGGGTTAGGGTTAGGGTTAGGGTTAGGGTTTGGTTTAGAGTTAGGGTTAGGGTTAGGGTTCACGTTAGGGTTAGGGTTAGGGTTAGGGTTAGTTTTCGTGTTAGGGTTAGGGTTAGGGTTAGGTTTCGGGTTCAGGTTCATGTTAAGGTTAGGGTTCGGGTTAGGGTAAGGGTTAGGTTTCGTGTTAGGGTTAGGATTAAGGTTAGGGTTCGGGTTAGGGCTAGGGTTCGGGTTAGCGTTAGGGGTCGGGTTAGGGGTTCGGGTTTGGCTTCCGGTTAGGGATTCGCGTTAGGGCTAGGGTTCGGGTTAGGGTTAGGGTTCGGGTTAGTGTTAGGGTTAGGGTTAGGGTTATATTCGGGTATGGTTAGGGTTAGGGTTAGAGTTCCGGTTAGGATTCGGATTCGGGTTAGGGTTCGGGTTAGGGTTCGGGTTAGGGTTAGGGTTAGGGTTAGGGTTAGGGTTAGCGTTAGGGTTAGGGTTAGGGTAGGTTTCCGGTTAGGGATAGGGTTAAGGTTAGGGTCGGGTTAGGGTTAGGGTTCGGGTTCGGGTTAGGGTGAGGGTTAGGGTTAGAGTTCGGTTTAGGGTTTGCGTTAAGGTTAGGGTTTGGATTCGGGTTTGGGTTCAGGTTAGGATTAGGGTTAGGGTTCGGGTAGGGTTAGGGTTCGGGTTCGGGTTATGGTTAGGGTTAGGGTTAGGGTTAAGGTTACTGTTAGGGTTAAGGTTAGGGTTAGGGTTAGGGTTAGGGTTCGAGTTAGGGTTAAGGTTACTGTTAGGGTTAGGTTTTGGGTTAGGGTTCGTGTTAGGGTACGGGTTAGGTTTAGGTTTTGGGTTAGGGTTAGGTTTACGGTTATATTTCGGGTATGTTTAGGGTTAGGGTTAGAGTTCCGGTTAGGATTCGGTTTCGGGTTAGGGTTCGGCTTAGGGCTAGGGTTTGGGTTAGGGTGAGGGTTCGGGTTCGGGTTAGGGTTCGGGTTAGGGTTAGGGTTAGGGTTAGGGTTAGGCTTTGGGTTAGGGTTCGTTTTCGGGTTTGGGTTCGGGTTCGGGTTAGAGTTCAGGTTCGGGTTCGGGTTCGGGTTCGTGTTAGGGTTCGGTTTAAGGTTAGGGTTAGGGTTAGGGTTAGGGTTCGGTTTAGGTTTAGGGTTAGGGTTAGGGTTAGGGTTAGGGTTCGGGTTAGGGTTCGGGGTAGGGTTCGGGTTCGGATAAGGGTTCGGGTTAGGGTTAGGGTTAGGGTTCGGGTTAGGGTTCGTTTTCGGGTTAGGGTTCAGGTTCGGGTTAGGGTTAGGGTTCAGGTTAGGGTTAGGGTTACGGTTAGGGTTTGGATTCGGATTCTGGTTCAGGTTAGGGTTAGGGTTAGGGTTCGGGTAGGGTTAGGGTTCGGGTTCGGGTTATGGTTAGGGTTAGGGTTACGGTTAGGGTTAGGGTTAGGGTTCGGGTTAGGTTTAGGGTTCAGGTTAAGGTTAGGGTTAGGTTTAGGGTTAGGGTTAGAGTTCGGGTTAGGGTTAGGGTTAGGGTTTGGTTTCGGGTTCGGGTTCAGGTTTGGGTTAGGGTTAGGGTATGGGTAGGGTTAGGGTTCGGGTTAGGTTTAGGGTTCGGGTTAGGGTTAGGGTTCAGGTTAGGGTTCGGGTTCGGGTAGGGTTCGGGTTCGGGATTGGGTTCGGTCAGGTTAGGGTTAGGGTTAGGGTTATGTTTAGGGTTCAGGTTAGCGTTAGGGTTAGGGTTAGTGTTACTGTTTGGTTTAGGTTTAGGGTTAGGGTTAGGGTTAGGGTTAGGGTTATGTTTAGGGTTCAGGTTAGCGTTAGGGTTAGGGTTAGTGTTACTGTTTGGTTTAGGTTTAGGGTTAGGGTTAGGGTTAGGGTTAGGGTTATGTTTAGGGTTCAGGTTAGCGTTAGGGTTAGGGTTAGTGTTACTGTTTGGTTTAGGTTTAGGGTTAGGGTTAGGGTTCAGGTTAGGGTTAGGGTTCGGGTTCGGGTTAGGGTTAGGGTTAGGGTTTGGATTCGGGTTCGGGTTCAGGTTAGTGTTAGGGTTAGGGTTCGGGTAGGGTTACGGTTCGGGTTCGGGTTATGGTTAGGGTTAGGGTTAGGGTTAAGGTTAGGGTTAGGTTTAGGGTTCGGGTTAGGGTTAGGGTTCGCGTTAGGGCTAGGGTTCGGGTTAGGGTTAGGGTTAGGGTAAGGTTTAGGGTTAGGATTAGGGTTAGGGTTAGTGTTAGGGTTAGGGTTCGGGTTAGGGTTAGAGTGAGGTTTAGGGTTTGGGTTTGGGTTAGGTTTTGGGTTAGGGTTAGGTTAGGGTTAGGGTCGGGTTAGGGTTAGGGTTAGTGTTAGGGTTAGGGTTAGTGTTAGGGTTAGGGTAGGGTTAGGGTTAGGGCTAGGGTTAGGGTTAGGGTTATGGTAGGGTTAGGGTTAGGGTTATGGTTAGGGTTAGGGTTAGGTTAGGGTTAGGGTTAGGGTTAGGGTTAGGGTTCGGGTTAGGGTTAGGGTTAGGTTTAGGGTTCGGGTTAGGGTTAGGGTTCGCGTTAGGGCTAGGGTTCGGGTTAGGGTTAGGGTAAGGGTTAGGGTTAGGATTAGGGTTAGGGTTAGTGTTAGGGTTCGGGTTCGGGTTAGGGTTAGAGTGAGGTTTAGGGTTTGGGTTTGGGTTAGGTTTTGGGTTAGGGTTAGGTTAGGGTTAGGGTCGGGTTATGGTTAGGGTTAGTGTTAGGGTTAGGGTTAGTGTTAGGGTTAGGGTAGGGTTAGGGTTAGGGCTAGGGTTAGGGTTAGGGTTATGGTAGGGTTAGGGTTAGGGTTAGGGTTAGGGTTAGGTTAGGGTGAGGGTTAGGGTTAGGGTTTTGATTAGGGTTAGGGTTTGGATTCGGGTTCGGGTTCAGGTTAGGGTTAGGGTTAGGGTTCGGGTTAGGGTTTGGGTTCGGGTTCGGGTTAGGGTTAGGGTTCGGGCTCGGGTTAGGGTTCGGGTTAGGGTTAGGGTTTTGGTTAGGGTTCGGGTTAGGGTTAGGCTCGGGTTAGGGTTCGTTTTTGGGTTACGGTTCGGGTTAGAGTTAGGGTTAGGGTTAGGGTTTGGGTTAGGGTTAGGGTTCGGGTTAGGGTTCGGGTTAGGGTTAGGCTCGGGTTAGGGTTCGTTTTTGGGTTACGGTTCGGGTTAGGGTTAGGGTTAGGGTTAGGGTTTGGGTTGGGGTTCGTTTTCGGGTTAGGGTTCGGGTTCGATTTAGAGTTCAGGTTCGGGTTCGGTTTCGGGTTCGGGTTCGGGTTAGGGTTCGGGTTAAGGTTAGGGTTAGCGTTAGGGTTAGGGTTCGGTTTAGGTTTAGGGTTAGGGTTAGTATTAGGGTTAGGGTTCGGGTTAGGGTTCGGGGTAGGGTTCGGGTTCGGATTAGGGTTCGGGTTAGGGTTAGGGTTAGGGTGAGGTTTAGGGTTCGGGTTAGGTTTAGGGTGCGGGTTAGGGTTCGTTTTCGGGTTAGGGTTCAGGTTCAGGTTAGGGTTCGGTTTAGGGTTAGGGTTAGGGTTCGGGTTCGGGTTAGGGTTCGGGTTAGGGTTAGGGTTCGGGTTCGGGTTAGGGTTAGGGTTAGGGTTCGGGTAAGGGTTCGGGTTCGGGTTAGGGTTCGGGTTAGGGTTAGGGTTACGGTTAGGGTTTGGATTCGGATTCTGGTTCAGGTTAGGGTTAGGGTTAGGGTTCGGGTAGGGTTAGGGGTTGGGTTCGGGTTATGGTTAGGGTTAGGGTTACGGTTAGGGTTAGGGTTAGGGTTTGGGTTAGGTTTAGGGTTCAGGTTAAGGTTAGGGTTAGGGTTAGGGTTAGGGTTAGGGTTCGGGTTAGCGTTAGGGTTAGGGTTAGTGTTACTGTTTGGTTTAGGTTTAGGGTTAGGGTTAGGGTTCAGGTTAGGGTTAGGGTTCAGGTTCGGGTTAGGGTTAGGGTTTGGGTTCGGGTTAGGGGTAGGGTTAGGGTTAGGGTTAGAGTTCGGGTAGGGTTTGGGTTAGGGTTAGGGTTTGGATTCGGGTTCGGGTTCAGGTTAGTGTTAGGGTTAGGGTTCGGGTAGGGTTACGGTTCGGGTTCGGGTTATGGTTAGGGTTAGGGTTAGGGTTACGGTTAGGGTTAGGTTTAGGGTCCGGTTTAGGGTTAGGGTTCAGGTTAGGGTTCGGGTTCGGGTTAGGGTTCGGGTTTGGATTGGGTTCAGTTTCACGTTAGGGTTAGGGTTAGGGTTCGGGTTAGGGTTCGGGTTCGGGTTAGGGTTCGGGTTAGGGTTAGGGTTAGGGTTCGGGTTCGGGTTAGGGTTAGGGTTCGCGTTAGGGCTAGGGTTCGGGTTAAGGTTAGGGTAAGGGTTAGGGTTAGGGTTAGGCTTAGGGTTAGTGTTAGGGTTAGGGTTCGGGTTAGGGTTAGAGTGAGGTTTAGGGTTTGGGTTTGGGTTAGGTTTTGGGTTAGGGTTAGCTTAGGGTTAGGGTCGGGTTAGGGTTAGGGTTAGTGTTAGGGTTAGGGTTAGTGTTAGGGTTAGGGTAGGGTTAGGGTTAGGGTCGGGTTAGGGTTAGGGTTAGTGTTAGGGTTAGGGTTAGGGTTGGGGTTAGGGTTATGGTTAGGTTAGGGTGAGTGTTAGGGTTAGGGTTAGGGTTAGGGTTTTGGTTAGGGTTAGGGTTTGGATTCGGGTTCGGGTTCAGGTTAGGGTTAGGGTTAGGGTTCGGGTTAAGGTTCGGGTTCGGGTTCGGGTTAGGGTTAGGGTTCGGGTTCGGGTTAGGGTTCGGGTTAGGATTAGGGTTCGGGTTAGGTTTCGAGTTAGGGTTAGGCTCGGGTTAGGGTTCGTTTTTGGGTTACGGTTCGGGTTAGGGTTAGGGTTAGGGTTAGGGTTTGGGTTAGGGTTCGTTTTCGGGTTAGGGTTCGGGTTCGGGTTAGAGTTCAGGTTCGGGTTCAGTTTCAGGTTCGGGTTCGGGTTAGGGTTCAGGTTAAGTTTAGGGTAGCGTTAGGGTTAGGGTTCGGTTTAGGTTTAGGGTTAGGGTTAGGGTTAGGGTTAGGGTTCGGGTTAGGGTTCGGGGTAGGGTTCGGGTTCGGATTAGGGTTCGGGTTAGGGTTAGGGTTAGGGTGAGGGTTAGGGTTCGGGTTAGGTTTAGGGTGCGGGTTAGGGTTCGTTTTCGGGTTAGGGTTCAGGTTCGGGTTAGGGTTAGGGTTCGGGTGAGGGTTAGGGTTCGGGTTAGGTTTAGGGTGCGGGTTAGGGTTCGTTTTCGGGTTAGGGTTCAGGTTCGGGTTAGGGTTAGGGTTCGGGTTAGGGTTAGGGTTTGGGTTCGGGTTAGGGTTCGGGTTAGGGTTAGGGTTAGGGTTCGGGTTAGGGTTAGGGTTAGGGTTCGGGTAAGGGATCGGGTTCGGGTTAGGGTTCGGGTTAGGGTTAGGGTTACGGTTAGGGTTTGGATTCGGATTCTGGTTCAGGTTAGGGGTAGGTTTAGGGTTCGGGTAGGGTTAGGGTTCGGGTTCGGGTTATGGTTAGAGTTAGGGTTAGGGTTAGGGTTCGGGTTAGGGTTAGGGTTAGGGTAGGGTTAGGGCTAGGGTTAGGGATAGGGTTAGGGTAGTGTTAGGGTTAGGGTTAGGGTAGTGTTAGGGTTAGGGTTAGGGTTAGGTTAGTGTGAGGGTTAGGGTTAGGGTTAGGGTTTGGGTTAGGGTTAGTGTTTGGATTCGGGTTCGGGTTCAGGTTAGGGTTAGGGTTACGTTTCGGGTAGGTTTAGGGTTAGGGTTAGGGTTCAGGTTAGGGTTAGGGTTCGGGTTAGGGTTAAGGTTACTGTTAGGGTTAAGTTTTGGGTTACGGTTCGTGTTAGGGTACGGGTTAGGGTTAGGGTTAGGGTTAGGGTTAGGGTTAGGGTTCGGGTTAGGGTTCAGGTTAGGGTTCGGGTTCGGGTTAGGGTTAGGGTTCGGGTAAGGTTCGGGTCGGGTTAGGGTACGGGTTAGAGTTAGGGTTAGGGTTAGGGTTAGGGTTAGGGTTCGGGTTAGTGTTAAGTTTAGGGTTAGTTTCGGGTAAGGTTAGGGTTAGGGTTAGGGTTAGGGTTAGGGTTAGGGTTAGGGTTAGGGTTAGGGTAGTGTTAGGGTTAGGGTTAGGGTTAGGTTAGTGTGAGGGTTAGGGTTAGGGTTAGGGTTAGGGTTAGGGTTTGGGTTAGGGTTAGTGTTTGGATTCGGGTTCGGGTTCAGGTTAGGGTTAGGGTTACGTTTCGGGTAGGTTTAGGGTTAGGGTTAGGGTTCAGGTTAGGGTTAGGGTTCGGGTTAGGGTTAAGGTTACTGTTAGGGTTAAGTTTTGGGTTACGGTTCGTGTTAGGGTACGGGTTAGGGTTAGGGTTAGGGTTAGGGTTAGGGTTAGGGTTAGGGTTCGGGTTAGGGTTCAGGTTAGGGTTCGGGTTCGGGTTAGGGTTAGGGTTCGGGTAAGGTTCGGGTCGGGTTAGGGTACGGGTTAGAGTTAGGGTTAGGGTTAGGGTTAGGGTTAGGGTTCGGGTTAGTGTTAAGTTTAGGGTTAGTTTCGGGTAAGGTTAGGGTTAGGGTTAGGGTTCGTGTTAGGGTTAGAGTTAGGGTTAGGGTTAGGGTTCGCGTTCGGGTAATGGTTCGGTTTAGGGTTAGGGTTCGGGTAAGGGTTCGGGTTAGGGTTAGTGTTAGGGTTCGTTTTCGGGTTATGGTTAGGGTTAGGGTTAGGTTTAGGGTTCGGGTTAGTGTTCGGGTTAGGGTTACGGTTAGGGTTTGGGTTAGGGTTAGGGTTAGAGTTAGGGCTCAGATTCGGGTTAGGGTTAAGTTTAATGTTAGGGTTAGAGTCAGGGTTAGGGTTAGCGTTTGTGTTAGGGTTCGGATGAGGGTTAGGGTTAGGGTTAGGGTTCGTGTTAAGGTTAGGGTTAGGGTTTGGTTTAGGGTTAGGTTTCGGGTAGGGTCAGGGTTCGGGTTTGGGTTAGGCTGAGGATTAGGGGTCGGATTAGGGTTAGGGTTTGGTTTAGGGTTAGGTTTCGGGTAGGGTTAGGGTTCGGGTTTGGGTTAGGCTGAGGATTAGGGGTCGGATTAGGGGTAGGGTTTGGGTTAGGGTTAGTGTTCGGGTTAGGGTTAGGGTTAGGGTTAGGGTTAGGGTTAGGGTTCGGGTTAGGGTTAAGGTTACTGTTAGGGTTAAGTTTTGGGTTAGGGTTCGTGTTAGGGTACGGGTTAGGGTTAGGGTTAGGGTTAGGGTTAGGGTTCGGGTTAGGTTTCAGGTTAGGGTTCGGGTTCGGGTTAGGGTTAGGGTTCGGGTAAGGTTCGGGTCGGGTTAGGGTACGGGTTAGAGTTAGGGTTAGGGTTAGGGTTAGGGTTAGGGTTCGGGTTAGTGTTAAGTTTAGGGTTAGTTTCGGGTAAGGTTAGGGTTAGGGTTAGGGTTAGGGTTAGGGTTAGGGTTCGTTTTCGGGTTATGGTTAGGGTTAGGGTTAGGATTAGGGTGCGGGTTAGTGTTCGGGTTAGGGTTACGGTTAGGGTTTGGGTTAGGGTTAGGGTTAGAGTTAGGGCTCAGATTCGGGTTAGGGTTAAGTTTAATGTTAGGGTTAGAGTCAGGGTTAGGGTTAGCGTTTGTGTTAGGGTTCTGATGAGGGTTAGGGTTAGGGTTAGGGTTAGGGTTCGTGTTAGGGTTAGGGTTAGGATTTGGTTTAGGGTTAGGTTTCGGGTAGGGTCAGGGTTCGGGTTTGGGTTAGGCTGAGGATTAGGGGTCGGATTAGGGTTAGGGTTTGGTTTAGGGTTAGGTTTCGGGTAGGGTTAGGGTTCGGGTTTGGGTTAGGCTGAGGATTAGGGGTCGGATTAGGGGTAGGATTTGGGTTAGGGTTAGTGTTCGGGTTAGGGTTACTGTTAGGGTTAGGTTTTGGGTTACGATTCGGGTTAGGGTACGGGTTAGTGTTAGGGTTCGGGTTAGGGTTACGTTTAGGGTTATATTTCGGGTAGGGTTAGGGTTAGGGTAGTGTTCCGGTTACGATTCGGGTTCAGGTTAGGGTCCGGGTTAGGGCTAGGGTTCGCGTTAGGGCTTGGGTTCCGGTTAGGGTTATGGTTCGGGTTAGGGTTAGGGTTAGAGTTAGGGTTAGGGTTCTGGTTAGGGTTCGGGTTTGGTTTCGGGTTGAAGTTCGCGTCAGTGTTAGTGTTCAGGTTCGGGTCAGGGTTCGGGTTAGGGTGAGGGTCAGTGTCAGTGTTAGGGTTAGGGTTAGGGTCAAGGTCAGTGTTTAGGGATTAGGGTTAGGCTGAGGGTACGGGTTAGGGTTAGGTTTACGTTTAGGGTTCGGGGTAGGGTTAGGGTTTGGGTTATGGTTATGGTTCGGGTAGGGTTAGGGTTAGGGTTCGGCTATGGGTTAGGGTTAGGGAAAGGTTCGGGTTCGGGTTAGGGTTAGGGTTCGGGTTAGGGTTTGAGTTAGGGTTAGGGTTAGGGTTCGGGTAGGGTTAGGGTTTGAGTTAGGGCTAGGGTTCGGGTTAGGGTTCGGGTTAGTTTTAGGGTTAGGGTTAGGGTTCTTGTAGGGTTAGGGTTAGTGTTAGGGTTAGGGGTTCAGGTTCGGGTTCGGGGTTCGGGTTCGGGTTAGGTTTTGGGTTCAAATTCGCGTCAGGTTTAGTGTTCTGGTTCGGGTCAGGTTTTGGTTAGCGTTCGGTTTCGGGTTAAGGTTAGGGTTAGGGTTATGGTTACGGTTCGGGTTCGGGTTAGGGTTAGGTTTAGGGTTAGGGTTTGGTTTAGGATTAGGGTTCAGGTAGGGTTAGCGTTAGGGTTCGGGTTCGGGTTAGGCTGAGGATTAGGGTTAGGGTTAGTGTTCGGGTTAGCGTTAGGTTACGGGTTAGGGTTACTGTTAGGGTTAGGTTTCGGGTTAGGGTTAGGGTTAGGGTTATGGTTCGGGTTAGGGTTTGGGTTAGGGTTAGGGTTCGGTTTCGGGTTAAGGTTAGAGTTAGGGTTATCGTTAGGGTTCGGGTTAGCATTAGGGTTAGGGTTAGGGTTACGGTTAGGGTTAGGGTTAAGGTTCGGATTAGCTTTAGGGTTAGGGTTAGGGTTACGGTTAGGGTTAGGGTTAGGGTTCGGGTTAGGGTTCGGGTTTGGGTTAGGGTTAGGGTTAGGGTTTGGGTTAGGGTTAGGGTTAGGTTTAGGGTTCGGGTTTGGGTTAGGGATAGGGTTAAGGTTAGGGTTAGGGTTAGGGTTCGGGTGAGTTTGGTTAGGGTTAGGGTTAGGGTTCGGGTCAGGGTTAGGGTTAGGTTTCCGGTTAGGGATAGGGTTAGGGTTAGGGTCGGATTAGGGTTAGGGTTTGGGTTAGGGATATGTTTAGGGTTAGGGTTAGGGTTAGGGTTCGGGTTAGGGTTAGGGTTAGGTTTCAGGTTAGGTTTAGGGTAGGGTAAGGGTCGGGTTAGGGTTAGGGTTCAGGCTAGGGTTACGGTTAGGGTTAGGGTTCGGTTTCGGTTTAGGGTTAGGGTTAGGGTTTGGGTTCAGGTTAGGGATAGGGTTAGAGTAAGGATCAGGTTAGGGTTCGGGTTACGGTTCGGTTTAGGTTAGGCTAAGGGTTAGGGTTAGGGTTAGGGTTACGATTAGGGTTAGGGTTACGATTCGGGTTCGGAGTCGGGTTAAGGTTAGGGTTAGGGTTCAGGTTAGGGATAGGGTTAGGGTTAGGGTTAGGGTTAGGGTTAGGTTTAGGGTTAGGGTCAGGGTTAGGGTTAGGGTTAGGGTTCGGGATCGGGTTCGGTTTAGGTTTCGGGTTAGGGTTAGGGTTAGTGTTTGGGTTTGGTTTAGGGTTAGGGTTAGGGTTCGGGTTAGGGATAGTGTTCGGTTTAGGGTTCGGGTTCGGTAGGGTTAAGTTTAGGGTTAGGGTTTGGTTTAGGGTTCGGGTTTGGGTTAGGGTTAGGGTTAGGGTTACGGTTCGGGTTAGGGTTAGATTTTGCGTTTGGGTTCGGGTTTGGGTTCGTGTTAGGGTTAGGGTTAGGGTTAGGGTTCGGGTAGGGTTAGGGTTAGGGTTTGGTTTCAGGTTAGGGATAGGGTTAGGGTAAGGGTCGGGTTAGGGTTAGGGTTGGGGTTAGGGTTACGGTTAGGGTAGGGTTCGGTTTTGGGTTAGGGTTCGGTTTCGGGTTAGGGTTAGGGTTAGGGTTAGGGTTCGGGTTCTGGTTATGGTTATGGTTAGGGTTAGGGTTACGGTTAGGGTTAGGGTTAGGGTTCGGGTTAGGGTTCAGGTTAGGGTTCGGCTTCGGGTTAGGGTTCGGGTTCGGGATTGGGTTCGGTTTCAGGTTAGGGTTAGGGTTAGGGTTATGGTTAGCGTTCGGGTTAGGGTTAGGGTTAGGGTTACTGTTTCGTTTAGGGTTAGGGTTAGGGTTAAGGTTAGGGTTCTAGTTAGGGTTAGGGTTCAGGTTAGGGTTAGGGTTCGTGTTAGGGTTAAGTTTAGGGTTATATTTCGGGTATCGTTAGGGTTAGGGTTAGAGTTCCGGTTAGGATTTGGGTTCGGGTTAGGGTTCGGGTTAGGGCTAGGGTTCGGGTTAGGGTTAGGGTTCGGGTTAGCGGTTCGGGTTTGGCTTCCGGTTAGGGATTCGCGTTAGGGCTAGGGTTCGGGTTAGGTTTAGGGTTAGGGTTAGGGTTAGGGTTAGGTTTCCAGTTAGGGCTAGGTTTAGGGTTAGGGTCGGGTTAGGGTTAGGGTTCAGGTTAGTGTTATGGTTAGGTTTAGGGTTAGGGTTAGGATTAGGGTTAGGTTTCGGGCTAGGGTTAGGGTTCGAGGTAGGGTTAGAGTTCGGGTTAGTCTTAGATTTTGGGTTCGGGTTCGGTTTTGGGTTCGTGTTAGGGTTAGCTTTCGGTTTAGGTTTAGGGGTCGGATTAGGGGTAGGGTTTGGGTTCGGGTTAGGGTTCGGGGTAGGGTTAGCGTTCTGGTTCGGTTTCGGAGTAGGGTTAGGGTTAGGGTAAAGTTTTGGGTTAGGGTTCGTGTTAGGGTTAGGGTTAGGGTTAGGGCTCGGGTTTGGGTTCGGGTTAGGGTTAGGGTTCGGTTTAGGGTTAGGGTGAGGTTTAGGGTTTGCGTTCGGGTTAGGTTTAGGGTTAGGTTTAGGTTTAGGGTTAGAGTTCGGGTTAGGGTTTGGGTTAGGTTTAGGATTTGGATTCGCGTTCGGGTTCAGGTTAGGGTTAGGGTTAGGTTTCGGGTTCGGGTTATGGTTAGGGTTAGGGTTAGGTTTACGGTTAGGGTTAGGTTTAGGGATCGGGTTAGGGTTAGGGTTCGGGTTCGGGTTAGGGTTAGGGTTAGGGTTAGGATTAGAGTTCGGGTTAGGGTTTGTGTTAGGGTTAGGGTTAGGTTTTGGATTCGGGTTCGGGTTCGGGTTCAGGTTAGGGTTATGGTTAGGGTTAGGGTTAGGGTTAGGGTTAGGGTAGGTTTAGGGTTAGGTTAGTGTTCAGGTTACAATTCGGGTTCGGGTTCGGGTTCGAGTTAGGGCTAGGGTTCGCGTTAGGGCTTGGGTTCCGGTTAGGGTTATGGTTCATGTTAGGGGTATGGTTAGTATTAGGGTTAGGGTTCGGGTTAGGGTTCGGGTCAGGTTCGGGTTCGGTTTAGGGATAGGGTTCAGGTTAGGTTTGGGTGAGGGTTCGCATTAGGGTTTGGGTTCATGTAAGGGTTCGGGTTAGGGTTAGGCTTAGGGTTAGGGGTTTGGTTTCAGGTTCAGGTTCGGGGTTTGGGTTCGGGTTCAGGTTCGTGTCAGGGTTAGGCTTCAGGTTCTGGTCAGGGTTCGGGTTAGGGTTAGGGTCACGGTCAGTGTCAGTGTTAGGGTTAGGGTCAAGGTCAGTGTTTAGGGATTAGGGTTAGGGTTAGGGTTAGGGTACGGGTTAGGGTTAGGGTTACGGTTAGGGTTCGGGTTCGGGTTTCGGGTTCGGGTTAGGTTTTGGGTTCAAATTCGCGTCAGGTTTAGTGTTCTGGTTCGGGTCAGGTTTCGGTTAGCGTTCGGTTTCGGGTTAAGGTTAGGGTTAGGGTTATGGTTACGGTTCGGGTTATGGTTAGGGTTAGGTTTAGGGTTAGGGTTTGGTTTAGGATTAGGGTTCAGGTAGGGTTAGCGTTAGGGTTCGGGTTTGGGTTAGGCTGAGGATTAGGGTTAGGGTTAGTGTTCGGGTTAGGGTTAGGTTTCGGGTTAGGGTTACTGTTAGGGTTAGGTTTCGGGTTAGGGTTATGGTTAGGGTTAGAGTTCGGGTTAGGGTTAGGGTTAGGGTTAGGGTTAGGGTTCGGGTTAGGGTTCGGGTGAGGGTTAGGGTTATGGTTAGGGTTAGGTTTAGGGTTAGGTTTCGGTTTCGGGTTAGGATCAGGGTTCGGGTTAAGGTTCGGGTTAGGGCTAGTGTTCGGGTTAGGGTTAAGGTTGGGGTTAGTTTTCGGGTTAGGGTTAGGGTTCTGGTAGGATTAGGGTTAGGGTTTGTTTAGAGGTTCGTGTTCGGGGTTCGGGTTCTTGTTAGGTTTCGGGTTCAAGTTCACGTCAGGGTTAGTGTTCGGGTTAGGGTTAAGGTTAGGATTAGGGTTATGGTTAGGGTTCGGGTTAGCGTTAGGGTTAGGGTTAGGGTTAGGGTTAGGGTTTGGTTTAGAGTTAGGGTTAGGGTTAGGGTTCACGTTAGGGTTAGGGTTAGGGTTAGGGTTAGGGTTAGGGTTAGTTTTCGTGTTAGGGTTAGGGTTAGGGTTAGGTTTCGGGTTCAGGTTCATGTTAAGGTTAGGGTTCGGGTTAGGGTAAGGGTTAGGTTTCGTGTTAGGGTTAGGATTAAGGTTAGGGTTCGGGTTAGGGCTAGGGTTCGGGTTAGCGTTAGGGGTCGGGTTAGGGGTTCGGGTTTGGCTTCTGGTTAGGGATTCGCGTTAGGGCTAGGGTTCGGGTTAGGGTTAGGGTTAGGGTTAGGGTTAGGGTTAGGGTTCGGGTTAGGGTTCAGGTTAGGGTTCGGGTTCGGGTTAGGGTTAGGGTTCGGGTAAGGTTCGGGTCGGGTTAGGGTACGGGTTAGAGTTAGGGTTAGGGTTAGGGTTCGGGTTAGTGTTAAGTTTAGGGTTAGTTTCGGGTAAGGTTAGGGTTAGGGTTAGGGTTAGGGTTAGGGTTAGGGTTAGGGGTTAGGGTTAGGGTTAGGGTTAGGGTTAGGGTAGTGTTAGGGTTAGGGTTAGGGTTAGGTTAGTGTGAGGGTTAGGGTTAGGGTTAGGGTTAGGGTTAGGGTTTGGGTTAGGGTTAGTGTTTGGATTCGGGTTCGGGTTCAGGTTAGGGTTAGGGTTACGTTTCGGGTAGGTTTAGGGTTAGGGTTAGGGTTCAGGTTAGGGTTAGGGTTCGGGTTAGGGTTAAGGTTACTGTTAGGGTTAAGTTTTGGGTTACGGTTCGTGTTAGGGTACGGGTTAGGGTTAGGGTTAGGGTTAGGGTTAGGGTTAGGGTTCGGGTTAGGGTTCAGGTTAGGGTTCGGGTTCGGGTTAGGGTTAGGGTTCGGGTAAGGTTCGGGTCGGGTTAGGGTACGGGTTAGAGTTAGGGTTAGGGTTAGGGTTAGGGTTAGGGTTCGGGTTAGTGTTAAGTTTAGGGTTAGTTTCGGGTAAGGTTAGGGTTAGGGTTAGGGTTCGTGTTAGGGTTAGAGTTAGGGTTAGGGTTAGGGTTCGCGTTCGGGTAATGGTTCGGTTTAGGGTTAGGGTTCGGGTAAGGGTTCGGGTTAGGGTTAGTGTTAGGGTTCGTTTTCGGGTTATGGTTAGGGTTAGGGTTAGGTTTAGGGTTCGGGTTAGTGTTCGGGTTAGGGTTACGGTTAGGGTTTGGGTTAGGGTTAGGGTTAGAGTTAGGGCTCAGATTCGGGTTAGGGTTAAGTTTAATGTTAGGGTTAGAGTCAGGGTTAGGGTTAGCGTTTGTGTTAGGGTTCGGATGAGGGTTAGGGTTAGGGTTAGGGTTCGTGTTAAGGTTAGGGTTAGGGTTTGGTTTAGGGTTAGGTTTCGGGTAGGGTCAGGGTTCGGGTTTGGGTTAGGCTGAGGATTAGGGGTCGGATTAGGGTTAGGGTTTGGTTTAGGGTTAGGTTTCGGGTAGGGTTAGGGTTCGGGTTTGGGTTAGGCTGAGGATTAGGGGTCGGATTAGGGGTAGGGTTTGGGTTAGGGTTAGTGTTCGGGTTAGGGTTAGGGTTAGGGTTAGGGTTAGGGTTCGGGTTAGGGTTAAGGTTACTGTTAGGGTTAAGTTTTGGGTTAGGGTTCGTGTTAGGGTACGGGTTAGGGTACGGGTTAGGGTTAGGGTTAGGGTTCGGGTTAGGTTTCAGGTTAGGGTTCGGGTTCGGGTTAGGGTTAGGGTTCGGGTAAGGTTCGGGTCGGGTTAGGGTACGGGTTAGAGTTAGGGTTAGGGTTAGGGTTAGGGTTAGGGTTCGGGTTAGTGTTAAGTTTAGGGTTAGTTTCGGGTAAGGTTAGGGTTAGGGTTAGGGTTAGGGTTAGGGTTAGGGTTCGTTTTCGGGTTATGGTTAGGGTTAGGGTTAGGATTAGGGTGCGGGTTAGTGTTCGGGTTAGGGTTACGGTTAGGGTTTGGGTTAGGGTTAGGGTTAGAGTTAGGGCTCAGATTCGGGTTAGGGTTAAGTTTAATGTTAGGGTTAGAGTCAGGGTTAGGGTTAGCGTTTGTGTTAGGGTTCTGATGAGGGTTAGGGTTAGGGTTAGGGTTAGGGTTCGTGTTAGGGTTAGGGTTAGGATTTGGTTTAGGGTTAGGTTTCGGGTAGGGTCAGGGTTCGGGTTTGGGTTAGGCTGAGGATTAGGGGTCGGATTAGGGTTAGGGTTTGGTTTAGGGTTAGGTTTCGGGTAGGGTTAGGGTTCGGGTTTGGGTTAGGCTGAGGATTAGGGGTCGGATTAGGGGTAGGATTTGGGTTAGGGTTAGTGTTCGGGTTAGGGTTACTGTTAGGGTTAGGTTTTGGGTTACGATTCGGGTTAGGGTACGGGTTAGTGTTAGGGTTCGGGTTAGGGTTACGTTTAGGGTTATATTTCGGGTAGGGTTAGGGTTAGGGTAGTGTTCCGGTTACGATTCGGGTTCAGGTTAGGGTCCGGGTTAGGGCTAGGGTTCGCGTTAGGGCTTGGGTTCCGGTTAGGGTTATGGTTCGGGTTAGGGTTAGGGTTAGAGTTAGGGTTAGGGTTCTGGTTAGGGTTCGGGTTTGGTTTCGGGTTGAAGTTCGCGTCAGTGTTAGTGTTCAGGTTCGGGTCAGGGTTCGGGTTAGGGTGAGGGTCAGTGTCAGTGTTAGGGTTAGGGTTAGGGTCAAGGTCAGTGTTTAGGGATTAGGGTTAGGCTGAGGGTACGGGTTAGGGTTAGGTTTACGTTTAGGGTTCGGGGTAGGGTTAGGGTTTGGGTTATGGTTATGGTTCGGGTAGGGTTAGGGTTAGGGTTCGGCTATGGGTTAGGGTTAGGGAAAGGTTCGGGTTCGGGTTAGGGTTAGGGTTCGGGTTAGGGTTTGAGTTAGGGTTAGGGTTAGGGTTCGGGTAGGGTTAGGGTTTGAGTTAGGGCTAGGGTTCGGGTTAGGGTTCGGGTTAGTTTTAGGGTTAGGGTTAGGGTTCTTGTAGGGTTAGGGTTAGTGTTAGGGTTAGGGGTTCAGGTTCGGGTTCGGGGTTCGGGTTCGGGTTAGGTTTTGGGTTCAAATTCGCGTCAGGTTTAGTGTTCTGGTTCGGGTCAGGTTTTGGTTAGCGTTCGGTTTCGGGTTAAGGTTAGGGTTAGGGTTATGGTTACGGTTCGGGTTCGGGTTAGGGTTAGGTTTAGGGTTAGGGTTTGGTTTAGGATTAGGGTTCAGGTAGGGTTAGCGTTAGGGTTCGGGTTCGGGTTAGGCTGAGGATTAGGGTTAGGGTTAGTGTTCGGGTTAGCGTTAGGTTACGGGTTAGGGTTACTGTTAGGGTTAGGTTTCGGGTTAGGGTTAGGGTTAGGGTTATGGTTCGGGTTAGGGTTTGGGTTAGGGTTAGGGTTCGGTTTCGGGTTAAGGTTAGAGTTAGGGTTATCGTTAGGGTTCGGGTTAGCATTAGGGTTAGGGTTAGGGTTACGGTTAGGGTTAGGGTTAAGGTTCGGATTAGCTTTAGGGTTAGGGTTAGGGTTACGGTTAGGGTTAGGGTTAGGGTTCGGGTTAGGGTTCGGGTTTGGGTTAGGGTTAGGGTTAGGGTTTGGGTTAGGGTTAGGGTTAGGTTTAGGGTTCGGGTTTGGGTTAGGGATAGGGTTAAGGTTAGGGTTAGGGTTAGGGTTCGGGTGAGTTTGGTTAGGGTTAGGGTTAGGGTTCGGGTCAGGGTTAGGGTTAGGTTTCCGGTTAGGGATAGGGTTAGGGTTAGGGTCGGATTAGGGTTAGGGTTTGGGTTAGGGATATGTTTAGGGTTAGGGTTAGGGTTAGGGTTCGGGTTAGGGTTAGGGTTAGGTTTCAGGTTAGGTTTAGGGTAGGGTAAGGGTCGGGTTAGGGTTAGGGTTCAGGCTAGGGTTACGGTTAGGGTTAGGGTTCGGTTTCGGTTTAGGGTTAGGGTTAGGGTTTGGGTTCAGGTTAGGGATAGGGTTAGAGTAAGGATCAGGTTAGGGTTCGGGTTACGGTTCGGTTTAGGTTAGGCTAAGGGTTAGGGTTAGGGTTAGGGTTACGATTAGGGTTAGGGTTACGATTCGGGTTCGGAGTCGGGTTAAGGTTAGGGTTAGGGTTCAGGTTAGGGATAGGGTTAGGGTTAGGGTTAGGGTTAGGGTTAGGTTTAGGGTTAGGGTCAGGGTTAGGGTTAGGGTTAGGGTTCGGGATCGGGTTCGGTTTAGGTTTCGGGTTAGGGTTAGGGTTAGTGTTTGGGTTTGGTTTAGGGTTAGGGTTAGGGTTCGGGTTAGGGATAGTGTTCGGTTTAGGGTTCGGGTTCGGTAGGGTTAAGTTTAGGGTTAGGGTTTGGTTTAGGGTTCGGGTTTGGGTTAGGGTTAGGGTTAGGGTTACGGTTCGGGTTAGGGTTAGATTTTGCGTTTGGGTTCGGGTTTGGGTTCGTGTTAGGGTTAGGGTTAGGGTTAGGGTTCGGGTAGGGTTAGGGTTAGGGTTTGGTTTCAGGTTAGGGATAGGGTTAGGGTAAGGGTCGGGTTAGGGTTAGGGTTGGGGTTAGGGTTACGGTTAGGGTAGGGTTCGGTTTTGGGTTAGGGTTAGGGTTAGGGTTAGGGTTAGGGTTCGGTTTCGGGTTAGGGTTAGGGTTAGGGTTAGGGTTCGGGTTCTGGTTATGGTTATGGTTAGGGTTAGGGTTACGGTTAGGGTTAGGGTTAGGGTTCGGGTTAGGGTTCAGGTTAGGGTTCGGCTTCGGGTTAGGGTTCGGGTTCGGGATTGGGTTCGGTTTCAGGTTAGGGTTAGGGTTAGGGTTATGGTTAGCGTTCGGGTTAGGGTTAGGGTTAGGGTTACTGTTTCGTTTAGGGTTAGGGTTAGGGTTAAGGTTAGGGTTCTAGTTAGGGTTAGGGTTCAGGTTAGGGTTAGGGTTCGTGTTAGGGTTAAGTTTAGGGTTATATTTCGGGTATCGTTAGGGTTAGGGTTAGAGTTCCGGTTAGGATTTGGGTTCGGGTTAGGGTTCGGGTTAGGGCTAGGGTTCGGGTTAGGGTTAGGGTTCGGGTTAGCGGTTCGGGTTTGGCTTCCGGTTAGGGATTCGCGTTAGGGCTAGGGTTCGGGTTAGGTTTAGGGTTAGGGTTAGGGTTAGGGTTAGGTTTCCAGTTAGGGCTAGGTTTAGGGTTAGGGTCGGGTTAGGGTTAGGGTTCAGGTTAGTGTTATGGTTAGGTTTAGGGTTAGGGTTAGGATTAGGGTTAGGTTTCGGGCTAGGGTTAGGGTTCGAGGTAGGGTTAGAGTTCGGGTTAGTCTTAGATTTTGGGTTCGGGTTCGGTTTTGGGTTCGTGTTAGGGTTAGCTTTCGGTTTAGGTTTAGGGGTCGGATTAGGGGTAGGGTTTGGGTTCGGGTTAGGGTTCGGGGTAGGGTTAGCGTTCTGGTTCGGTTTCGGAGTAGGGTTAGGGTTAGGGTAAAGTTTTGGGTTAGGGTTCGTGTTAGGGTTAGGGTTAGGGTTAGGGCTCGGGTTTGGGTTCGGGTTAGGGTTAGGGTTCGGTTTAGGGTTAGGGTGAGGTTTAGGGTTTGCGTTCGGGTTAGGTTTAGGGTTAGGTTTAGGTTTAGGGTTAGAGTTCGGGTTAGGGTTTGGGTTAGGTTTAGGATTTGGATTCGCGTTCGGGTTCAGGTTAGGGTTAGGGTTAGGTTTCGGGTTCGGGTTATGGTTAGGGTTAGGGTTAGGTTTACGGTTAGGGTTAGGTTTAGGGATCGGGTTAGGGTTAGGGTTCGGGTTCGGGTTAGGGTTAGGGTTAGGGTTAGGATTAGAGTTCGGGTTAGGGTTTGTGTTAGGGTTAGGGTTAGGTTTTGGATTCGGGTTCGGGTTCGGGTTCAGGTTAGGGTTATGGTTAGGGTTAGGGTTAGGGTTAGGGTTAGGGTAGGTTTAGGGTTAGGTTAGTGTTCAGGTTACAATTCGGGTTCGGGTTCGGGTTCGAGTTAGGGCTAGGGTTCGCGTTAGGGCTTGGGTTCCGGTTAGGGTTATGGTTCATGTTAGGGGTATGGTTAGTATTAGGGTTAGGGTTCGGGTTAGGGTTCGGGTCAGGTTCGGGTTCGGTTTAGGGATAGGGTTCAGGTTAGGTTTGGGTGAGGGTTCGCATTAGGGTTTGGGTTCATGTAAGGGTTCGGGTTAGGGTTAGGCTTAGGGTTAGGGGTTTGGTTTCAGGTTCAGGTTCGGGGTTTGGGTTCGGGTTCAGGTTCGTGTCAGGGTTAGGCTTCAGGTTCCGGTCAGGGTTCGGGTTAGGGTTAGGGTCACGGTCAGTGTCAGTGTTAGGGTTAGGGTCAAGGTCAGTGTTTAGGGATTAGGGTTAGGGTTAGGGTTAGGGTACGGGTTAGGGTTAGGGTTACGGTTAGGGTTCGGGTTCGGGTTTCGGGTTCGGGTTAGGTTTTGGGTTCAAATTCGCGTCAGGTTTAGTGTTCTGGTTCGGGTCAGGTTTCGGTTAGCGTTCGGTTTCGGGTTAAGGTTAGGGTTAGGGTTATGGTTACGGTTCGGGTTATGGTTAGGGTTAGGTTTAGGGTTAGGGTTTGGTTTAGGATTAGGGTTCAGGTAGGGTTAGCGTTAGGGTTCGGGTTTGGGTTAGGCTGAGGATTAGGGTTAGGGTTAGTGTTCGGGTTAGGGTTAGGTTTCGGGTTAGGGTTACTGTTAGGGTTAGGTTTCGGGTTAGGGTTATGGTTAGGGTTAGAGTTCGGGTTAGGGTTAGGGTTAGGGTTAGGGTTAGGGTTCGGGTTAGGGTTCGGGTGAGGGTTAGGGTTATGGTTAGGGTTAGGTTTAGGGTTAGGTTTCGGTTTCGGGTTAGGATCAGGGTTCGGGTTAAGGTTCGGGTTAGGGCTAGTGTTCGGGTTAGGGTTAAGGTTGGGGTTAGTTTTCGGGTTAGGGTTAGGGTTCTGGTAGGATTAGGGTTAGGGTTTGTTTAGAGGTTCGTGTTCGGGGTTCGGGTTCTTGTTAGGTTTCGGGTTCAAGTTCACGTCAGGGTTAGTGTTCGGGTTAGGGTTAAGGTTAGGATTAGGGTTATGGTTAGGGTTCGGGTTAGCGTTAGGGTTAGGGTTAGGGTTAGGGTTAGGGTTTGGTTTAGAGTTAGGGTTAGGGTTAGGGTTCACGTTAGGGTTAGGGTTAGGGTTAGGGTTAGGGTTAGGGTTAGTTTTCGTGTTAGGGTTAGGGTTAGGGTTAGGTTTCGGGTTCAGGTTCATGTTAAGGTTAGGGTTCGGGTTAGGGTAAGGGTTAGGTTTCGTGTTAGGGTTAGGATTAAGGTTAGGGTTCGGGTTAGGGCTAGGGTTCGGGTTAGCGTTAGGGGTCGGGTTAGGGGTTCGGGTTTGGCGTCTGGTTAGGGATTCGCGTTAGGGCTAGGGTTCGGGTTAGGGTTAGGGTTCGGGTTAGTGTTAGGGTTAGGGTTAGGGTTAGGGTAGGTTTCCGGTTAGGGATAGGGTTAAGGTTAGGGTCGGGTTAGGGTTAGGGTTCGGGTTCGGGTTAGGGTGAGGGTTAGGGTTAGAGTTCGGTTTAGGGTTTGCGTTAAGGTTAGGGTTTGGATTCGGGTTTGGGTTCAGGTTAGGATTAGGGTTAGGGTTCGGGTAGGGTTAGGGTTCGGGTTCGGGTTATGGTTAGGGTTAGGGTTAGGGTTAAGGTTACTGTTAGGGTTAAGGTTAGGGTTAGGGTTAGGGTTAGGGTTCGAGTTAGGGTTAAGGTTACTGTTAGGGTTAGGTTTTGGGTTAGGGTTCGTGTTAGGGTACGGGTTAGGTTTAGGTTTTGGGTTAGGGTTAGGTTTACGGTTATATTTCGGGTATGTTTAGGGTTACGGTTAGAGTTCCGGTTAGGATTCGGTTTCGGGTTAGGGTTCGGCTTAGGGCTAGGGTTTGGGTTAGGGTGAGGGTTCGGGTTCGGGTTAGGGTTCGGGTTAGGGTTAGGGTTAGGGTTAGGGTTAGGGTTAGGCTTTGGGTTAGGGTTCGTTTTCGGGTTTGGGTTCGGGTTCGGGTTAGAGTTCAGGTTCGGGTTCGGGTTCGGGTTCGTGTTAGGGTTCGGTTTAAGGTTAGGGTTAGGGTTAGGGTTAGGGTTCGGTTTAGGTTTAGGGTTAGGGTTAGGGTTAGGGTTAGGGTTCGGGTTAGGGTTCGGGGTAGGGTTCGGGTTCGGATAAGGGTTCGGGTTAGGGTTAGGGTTAGGGTTCGGGTTAGGGTTCGTTTTCGGGTTAGGGTTCAGGTTCGGGTTAGGGTTAGGGTTCAGGTTAGGGTTAGGGTTACGGTTAGGGTTTGGATTCGGATTCTGGTTCAGGTTAGGGTTAGGGTTAGGGTTCGGGTAGGGTTAGGGTTCGGGTTCGGGTTATGGTTAGGGTTAGGGTTACGGTTAGGGTTAGGGTTAGGGTTCGGGTTAGGTTTAGGGTTCAGGTTAAGGTTAGGGTTAGGTTTAGGGTTAGGGTTTGGGTTAGGGTTAGGGTTTGGTTTCGGGTTCGGGTTCAGGTTTGGGTTAGGGTTAGGGTATGGGTAGGGTTAGGGTTCGGGTTAGGTTTAGGGTTCGGGTTAGGGTTAGGGTTCAGGTTAGGGTTCGGGTTCGGGTAGGGTTCGGGTTCGGGATTGGGTTCGGTCAGGTTAGGGTTAGGGTTAGGGTTATGTTTAGGGTTCAGGTTAGCGTTAGGGTTAGGGTTAGTGTTACTGTTTGGTTTAGGTTTAGGGTTAGGGTTAGGGTTAGGGTTAGGGTTATGTTTAGGGTTCAGGTTAGCGTTAGGGTTAGGGTTAGTGTTACTGTTTGGTTTAGGTTTAGGGTTAGGGTTAGGGTTCAGGTTAGGGTTAGGGTTCGGGTTCGGGTTAGGGTTAGGGTTAGGGTTTGGATTCGGGTTCGGGTTCAGGTTAGTGTTAGGGTTAGGGTTCGGGTAGGGTTACGGTTCGGGTTCGGGTTATGGTTAGGGTTAGGGTTAGGGTTAAGGTTAGGGTTAGGTTTAGGGTTCGGGTTAGGGTTAGGGTTCGCGTTAGGGCTAGGGTTCGGGTTAGGGTTAGGGTTAGGGTAAGGTTTAGGGTTAGGATTAGGGTTAGGGTTAGTGTTAGGGTTAGGGTTCGGGTTAGGGTTAGAGTGAGGTTTAGGGTTTGGGTTTGGGTTAGGTTTTGGGTTAGGGTTAGGTTAGGGTTAGGGTCGGGTTAGGGTTAGGGTTAGTGTTAGGGTTAGGGTTAGTGTTAGGGTTAGGGTAGGGTTAGGGTTAGGGCTAGGGTTAGGGTTAGGGTTATGGTAGGGTTAGGGTTAGGGTTATGGTTAGGGTTAGGGTTAGGTTAGGGTTAGGGTTAGGGTTAGGGTTAGGGTTCGGGTTAGGGTTAGGGTTAGGTTTAGGGTTCGGGTTAGGGTTAGGGTTCGCGTTAGGGCTAGGGTTCGGGTTAGGGTTAGGGTAAGGGTTAGGGTTAGGATTAGGGTTAGGGTTAGTGTTAGGGTTCGGGTTCGGGTTAGGGTTAGAGTGAGGTTTAGGGTTTGGGTTTGGGTTAGGTTTTGGGTTAGGGTTAGGTTAGGGTTAGGGTCGGGTTATGGTTAGGGTTAGTGTTAGGGTTAGGGTTAGTGTTAGGGTTAGGGTAGGGTTAGGGTTAGGGCTAGGGTTAGGGTTAGGGTTATGGTAGGGTTAGGGTTAGGGTTAGGGTTAGGGTTAGGGTTAGGTTAGGGTGAGGGTTAGGGTTAGGGTTTTGATTAGGGTTAGGGTTTGGATTCGGGTTCGGGTTCAGGTTAGGGTTAGGGTTAGGGTTCGGGTTAGGGTTTGGGTTCGGGTTCGGGTTAGGGTTAGGGTTCGGGCTCGGGTTAGGGTTCGGGTTAGGGTTAGGGTTTTGGTTAGGGTTCGGGTTAGGGTTAGGCTCGGGTTAGGGTTCGTTTTTGGGTTACGGTTCGGGTTAGAGTTAGGGTTAGGGTTAGGGTTTGGGTTAGGGTTAGGGTTCGGGTTAGGGTTCGGGTTAGGGTTAGGCTCGGGTTAGGGTTCGTTTTTGGGTTACGGTTCGGGTTAGGGTTAGGGTTAGGGTTAGGGTTTGGGTTAGGGTTCGTTTTCGGGTTAGGGTTCGGGTTCGTTTAGAGTTCAGGTTCGGGTTCGGTTTCGGGTTCGGGTTCGGGTTAGGGTTCGGGTTAAGGTTAGGGTTAGCGTTAGGGTTAGGGTTCGGTTTAGGTTTAGGGTTAGGGTTAGGATTAGGGTTAGGGTTCGGGTTAGGGTTCGGGGTAGGGTTCGGGTTCGGATTAGGGTTCGGGTTAGGGTTAGGGTTAGGGTGAGGGTTAGGGTTCGGGTTAGGTTTAGGGTGCGGGTTAGGGTTCGTTTTCGGGTTAGGGTTCAGGTTCAGGTTAGGGTTCGGTTTAGGGTTAGGGTTAGGGTTCGGGTTAGGGTTCGGGTTAGGGTTAGGGTTCGGGTTCGGGTTAGGGTTAGGGTTAGGGTTCGGGTAAGGGTTCGGGTTCGGGTTAGGGTTCGGGTTAGGGTTAGGGTTACGGTTAGGGTTTGGATTCGGATTCTGGTTCAGGTTAGGGTTAGGGTTAGGGTTCGGGTAGGGTTAGGGTTTGGGTTCGGGTTATGGTTAGGGTTAGGGTTACGGTTAGGGTTAGGGTTAGGGTTTGGGTTAGGTTTAGGGTTCAGGTTAAGGTTAGGGTTAGGGTTAGGGTTAGGGTTAGGGTTCGGGTTAGCGTTAGGGTTAGGGTTAGTGTTACTGTTTGGTTTAGGTTTAGGATTAGGGTTAGGGTTCAGGTTAGGGTTAGGGTTCAGGTTCGGGTTAGGGTTAGGGTTTGGGTTCGGGTTAGGGGTAGGGTTAGGGTTAGGGTTAGAGTTCGGGTAGGGTTTGGGTTAGGGTTAGGGTTTGGATTCGGGTTCGGGTTCAGGTTAGTGTTAGGGTTAGGGTTCGGGTAGGGTTACGGTTCGGGTTCGGGTTATGGTTAGGGTTAGGGTTAGGGTTACGGTTAGGGTTAGGTTTAGGGTCCGGTTTAGGGTTAGGGTTCAGGTTAGGGTTCGGGTTCGGGTTAGGGTTCGGGTTTGGATTGGGTTCAGTTTCACGTTAGGGTTAGGGTTAGGGTTCGGGTTAGGGTTCGGGTTCGGGTTAGGGTTCGGGTTCGGGTTAGGGTTAGGGTTCGGGTTCGGGTTAGGGTTAGGGTTCGCGTTAGGGCTAGGGTTCGGGTTAAGGTTAGGGTAAGGGTTAGGGTTAGGGTTAGGCTTAGGGTTAGTGTTAGGGTTAGGGTTCGGGTTAGGGTTAGAGTGAGGTTTAGGGTTTGGGTTTGGGTTAGGTTTTGGGTTAGGGTTAGCTTAGGGTTAGGGTCGGGTTAGGGTTAGGGTTAGTGTTAGGGTTAGGGTTAGTGTTAGGGTTAGGGTAGGGTTAGGGTTAGGGTCGGGTTAGGGTTAGGGTTAGTGTTAGGGTTAGGGTTAGGGTTGGGGTTAGGGTTATGGTTAGGTTAGGGTGAGTGTTAGGGTTAGGGTTAGGGTTAGGGTTTTGGTTAGGGTTAGGGTTTGGATTCGGGTTCGGGTTCAGGTTAGGGTTAGGGTTAGGGTTCGGGTTAAGGTTCGGGTTCGGGTTCGGGTTAGGGTTAGGGTTCGGGTTCGGGTTAGGGTTCGGGTTAGGGTTAGGGTTCGGGTTAGGTTTCGAGTTAGGGTTAGGCTCGGGTTAGGGTTCGTTTTTGGGTTACGGTTCGGGTTAGGGTTAGGGTTAGGGTTAGGGTTTGGGTTAGGGTTCGTTTTCGGGTTAGGGTTCGGGTTCGGGTTAGAGTTCAGGTTCGGGTTCAGTTTCAGGTTCGGGTTCGGGTTAGGGTTCAGGTTAAGTTTAGGGTAGCGTTAGGGTTAGGGTTCGGTTTAGGTTTAGGGTTAGGGTTAGGGTTAGGGTTCGGGTTAGGGTTCGGGGTAGGGTTCGGGTTCGGATTAGGGTTCGGGTTAGGGTTAGGGTTAGGGTGAGGGTTAGGGTTCGGGTTAGGTTTAGGGTGCGGGTTAGGGTTCGTTTTCGGGTTAGGGTTCAGGTTCGGGTTAGGGTTAGGGTTCGGGTGAGGGTTAGGGTTCGGGTTAGGTTTAGGGTGCGGGTTAGGGTTCGTTTTCGGGTTAGGGTTCAGGTTCGGGTTAGGGTTAGGGTTCGGGTTAGGGTTAGGGTTTGGGTTCGGGTTAGGGTTCGGGTTAGGGTTAGGGTTAGGGTTCGGGTTAGGGTTAGGGTTAGGGTTCGGGTAAGGGATCGGGTTCGGGTTAGGGTTCGGGTTAGGGTTAGGGTTACGGTTAGGGTTTGGATTCGGATTCTGGTTCAGGTTAGGGGTAGGTTTAGGGTTCGGGTAGGGTTAGGGTTCGGGTTCGGGTTATGGTTAGAGTTAGGGTTAGGGTTAGGGTTCGGGTTAGGGTTAGGGTTAGGGTAGGGTTAGGGTTAGGGCTAGGGTTAGGGTTAGGGTTAGGGTAGTGTTAGGGTTAGGGTTAGGGTAGTGTTAGGGTTAGGGTTAGGGTTAGGTTAGTGTGAGGGTTAGGGTTAGGGTTAGGGTTTGGGTTAGGGTTAGTGTTTGGATTCGGGTTCGGGTTCAGGTTAGGGTTAGGGTTACGTTTCGGTTAGGTTTAGGGTTAGGGTTAGGGTTCAGGTTAGGGTTAGGGTTCGGGTTAGGGTTAAGGTTACTGTTAGGGTTAAGTTTTGGGTTACGGTTCGTGTTAGGGTACGGGTTAGGGTTAGGGTTAGGGTTAGGGTTAGGGTTCGGGTTAGGGTTCAGGTTAGGGTTCGGGTTCGGGTTAGGGTTAGGGTTCGGGTAAGGTTCGGGTCGGGTTAGGGTACGGGTTAGAGTTAGGGTTAGGGTTAGGGTTAGGGTTAGGGTTCGGGTTAGTGTTAAGTTTAGGGTTAGTTTCGGGTAAGGTTAGGGTTAGGGTTAGGGTTCGTGTTAGGGTTAGAGTTAGGGTTAGGGTTAGGGTTCGCGTTCGGGTAATGGTTCGGTTTTGGGTTAGGGTTCGGGTAAGGGTTCGGGTTAGGGTTAGTGTTAGGGTTCGTTTTCGGGTTATGGTTAGGGTTAGGGTTAGGTTTAGGGTTCGGGTTAGTGTTCGGGTTAGGGTTACGGTTAGGGTTTGGGTTAGGGTTAGGGTTAGAGTTAGGGCTCAGATTCGGGTTAGGGTTAAGTTTAATGTTAGGGTTAGAGTCAGGGTTAGGGTTAGCGTTTGTGTTAGGGTTCGGATGAGGGTTAGGGTTAGGGTTAGGGTTCGTGTTAAGGTTAGGGTTAGGGTTTGGTTTAGGGTTAGGTTTCGGGTAGGGTCAGGGTTCGGGTTTGGGTTAGGCTGAGGATTAGGGGTCGGATTAGGGTTAGGGTTTGGTTTAGGGTTAGGTTTCGGGTAGGGTTAGGGTTCGGGTTTGGGTTAGGCTGAGGATTAGGGGTCGGATTAGGGGTAGGGTTTGGGTTAGGGTTAGTGTTCGGGTTAGGGTTAGGGTTAGGGTTAGGGTTCGGGTTAGGGTTAAGGTTACTGTTAGGGTTAAGTTTTGGGTTAGGGTTCGTGTTAGGGTACGGGTTAGGGTTAGGGTTAGGGTTAGGGTTCGGGTTAGGTTTCAGGTTAGGGTTCGGGTTCGGGTTAGGGTTAGGGTTCGGGTAAGGTTCGGGTCGGGTTAGGGTACGGGTTAGAGTTAGGGTTAGGGTTAGGGTTAGGGTTAGGGTTCGGGTTAGTGTTAAGTTTAGGGTTAGTTTCGGGTAAGGTTAGGGTTAGGGTTAGGGTTAGGGTTAGGGTTAGGGTTAGGGTTCGTTTTCGGGTTATGGTTAGGGTTAGGGTTAGGATTAGGGTTCGGGTTAGTGTTCGGGTTAGGGTTACGGTTAGGGTTTGGGTTAGGGTTAGGGTTAGAGTTAGGGCTCAGATTCGGGTTAGGGTTAAGTTTAATGTTAGGGTTAGAGTCAGGGTTAGGGTTAGCGTTTGTGTTAGGGTTCTGATGAGGGTTAGGGTTAGGGTTAGGGTTCGTGTTAGGGTTAGGGTTAGGGTTTGGTTTAGGGTTAGGTTTCGGGTAGGGTCAGGGTTCGGGTTTGGGTTAGGCTGAGGATTAGGGGTCGGATTAGGGTTAGGGTTTGGTTTAGGGTTAGGTTTCGGGTAGGGTTAGGGTTCGGGTTTGGGTTAGGCTGAGGATTAGGGGTCGGATTAGGGGTAGGATTTGGGTTAGGGTTAGTGTTCGGGTTAGGGTTACTGTTAGGGTTAGGTTTTGGGTTACGATTCGGGTTAGGGTACGGGTTAGTGTTAGGGTTCGGGTTAGGGTTACGTTTAGGGTTATATTTCGGGTAGGGTTAGGGTTAGGGTAGTGTTCCGGTTACGATTCGGGTTCAGGTTAGGGTCCGGGTTAGGGCTAGGGTTCGCGTTAGGGCTTGGGTTCCGGTTAGGGTTATGGTTCGGGTTAGGGTTAGGGTTAGAGTTAGGGTTAGGGTTCTGGTTAGGGTTCGGGTTTGGTTTCGGGTTGAAGTTCGCGTCAGTGTTAGTGTTCAGGTTCGGGTCAGGGTTCGGGTTAGGGTGAGGGTCAGTGTCAGTGTTAGGGTTAGGGTTAGGGTCAAGGTCAGTGTTTAGGGATTAGGGTTAGGCTGAGGGTACGGGTTAGGGTTAGGTTTACGTTTAGGGTTCGGGGTAGGGTTAGGGTTTGGGTTATGGTTATGGTTCGGGTAGGGTTAGGGTTAGGGTTCGGCTATGGGTTAGGGTTAGGGAAAGGTTCGGGTTCGGGTTAGGGTTAGGGTTCGGGTTAGGGTTTGAGTTAGGGTTAGGGTTAGGGTTCGGGTAGGGTTAGGGTTTGAGTTAGGGCTAGGGTTCGGGTTAGGGTTCGGGTTAGTTTTAGGGTTAGGGTTAGGGTTCTTGTAGGGTTAGGGTTAGTGTTAGGGTTAGGGGTTCAGGTTCGGGTTCGGGGTTCGGGTTCGGGTTAGGTTTTGGGTTCAAATTCGCGTCAGGTTTAGTGTTCTGGTTCGGGTCAGGTTTTGGTTAGCGTTCGGTTTCGGGTTAAGGTTAGGGTTAGGGTTATGGTTACGGTTCGGGTTAGGGTTAGGGTTAGGTTTAGGGTTAGGGTTTGGTTTAGGATTAGGGTTCAGGTAGGGTTAGCGTTAGGGTTCGGGTTCGGGTTAGGCTGAGGATTAGGGTTAGGGTTAGTGTTCGGGTTAGCGTTAGGTTACGGGTTAGGGTTACTGTTAGGGTTAGGTTTCGGGTTAGGGTTAGGGTTAGGGTTATGGTTCGGGTTAGGGTTTGGGTTAGGGTTAGGGTTCGGTTTCGGGTTAAGGTTAGAGTTAGGGTTATCGTTAGGGTTCGGGTTAGCATTAGGGTTAGGGTTAGGGTTACGGTTAGGGTTAGGGTTAAGGTTCGGATTAGCTTTAGGGTTAGGGTTAGGGTTACGGTTAGGGTTAGGGTTAGGGTTCGGGTTAGGGTTCGGGTTTGGGTTAGGGTTAGGGTTAGGGTTTGGGTTAGGGTTAGGGTTAGGTTTAGGGTTCGGGTTTGGGTTAGGGATAGGGTTAAGGTTAGGGTTAGGGTTAGGGTTCGGGTGAGTTTGGTTAGGGTTAGGGTTAGGGTTCGGGTCAGGGTTAGGGTTAGGTTTCCGGTTAGGGATAGGGTTAGGGTTAGGGTCGGATTAGGGTTAGGGTTTGGGTTAGGGATATGTTTAGGGTTAGGGTTAGGGTTAGGGTTCGGGTTAGGGTTAGGGTTAGGTTTCAGGTTAGGTTTAGGGTAGGGTAAGGGTCGGGTTAGGGTTAGGGTTCAGGCTAGGGTTACGGTTAGGGTTAGGGTTCGGTTTCGGTTTAGGGTTAGGGTTAGGGTTTGGGTTCAGGTTAGGGATAGGGTTAGAGTAAGGATCAGGTTAGGGTTCGGGTTACGGTTCGGTTTAGGTTAGGCTAAGGGTTAGGGTTAGGGTTAGGGTTACGATTAGGGTTAGGGTTACGATTCGGGTTCGGAGTCGGGTTAAGGTTAGGGTTAGGGTTCAGGTTAGGGATAGGGTTAGGGTTAGGGTTAGGTTTAGGGTTAGGGTCAGGGTTAGGGTTAGGGTTAGGGTTCGGGATCGGGTTCGGTTTAGGTTTCGGGTTAGGGTTAGGGTTAGTGTTTGGGTTTGGTTTAGGGTTAGGGTTAGGGTTCGGGTTAGGGATAGTGTTCGGTTTAGGGTTCGGGTTCGGTAGGGTTAAGTTTAGGGTTAGGGTTTGGTTTAGGGTTCGGGTTTGGGTTAGGGTTAGGGTTAGGGTTACGGTTCGGGTTAGGGTTAGATTTTGCGTTTGGGTTCGGGTTTGGGTTCGTGTTAGGGTTAGGGTTAGGGTTAGGGTTCGGGTCGGGTTAGGGTTAGGGTTTGGTTTCAGGTTAGGGATAGGGTTAGGGTAAGGGTCGGGTTAGGGTTAGGGTTGGGGTTAGGGTTACGGTTAGGGTAGGGTTCGGTTTTGGGTTAGGGTTAGGGTTAGGGTTAGGGTTAGGGTTCGGTTTCGGGTTAGGGTTAGGGTTAGGGTTAGGGTTCGGGTTCTGGTTATGGTTATGGTTAGGGTTAGGGTTACGGTTAGGGTTAGGGTTAGGGTTCGGGTTAGGGTTCAGGTTAGGGTTCGGCTTCGGGTTAGGGTTCGGGTTCGGGATTGGGTTCGGTTTCAGGTTAGGGTTAGGGTTAGGGTTATGGTTAGCGTTCGGGTTAGGGTTAGGGTTAGGGTTACTGTTTCGTTTAGGGTTAGGGTTAGGGTTAAGGTTAGGGTTCTAGTTAGGGTTAGGGTTCAGGTTAGGGTTAGGGTTCGTGTTAGGGTTAAGTTTAGGGTTATATTTCGGGTATCGTTAGGGTTAGGGTTAGAGTTCCGGTTAGGATTTGGGTTCGGGTTAGGGTTCGGGTTAGGGCTAGGGTTCGGGTTAGGGTTAGGGTTCGGGTTAGCGGTTCGGGTTTGGCTTCCGGTTAGGGATTCGCGTTAGGGCTAGGGTTCGGGTTAGGTTTAGGGTTAGGGTTAGGGTTAGGGTTAGGTTTCCAGTTAGGGCTAGGTTTAGGGTTAGGGTCGGGTTAGGGTTAGGGTTCAGGTTAGTGTTATGGTTAGGTTTAGGGTTAGGGTTAGGATTAGGGTTAGGTTTCGGGCTAGGGTTAGGGTTCGAGGTAGGGTTAGAGTTCGGGTTAGTCTTAGATTTTGGGTTCGGGTTCGGTTTTGGGTTCGTGTTAGGGTTAGCTTTCGGTTTAGGTTTAGGGGTCGGATTAGGGGTAGGGTTTGGGTTCGGGTTAGGGTTCGGGGTAGGGTTAGCGTTCTGGTTCGGTTTCGGAGTAGGGTTAGGGTTAGGGTAAAGTTTTGGGTTAGGGTTCGTGTTAGGGTTAGGGTTAGGGTTAGGGCTCGGGTTTGGGTTCGGGTTAGGGTTAGGGTTCGGTTTAGGGTTAGGGTGAGGTTTAGGGTTTGCGTTCGGGTTAGGTTTAGGGTTAGGTTTAGGTTTAGGGTTAGAGTTCGGGTTAGGGTTTGGGTTAGGTTTAGGATTTGGATTCGCGTTCGGGTTCAGGTTAGGGTTAGGGTTAGGTTTCGGGTTCGGGTTATGGTTAGGGTTAGGGTTAGGTTTACGGTTAGGGTTAGGTTTAGGGATCGGGTTAGGGTTAGGGTTCGGGTTCGGGTTAGGGTTAGGGTTAGGGTTAGGATTAGAGTTCGGGTTAGGGTTTGTGTTAGGGTTAGGGTTAGGTTTTGGATTCGGGTTCGGGTTCGGGTTCAGGTTAGGGTTATGGTTAGGGTTAGGGTTAGGGTTAGGGTTAGGGTAGGTTTAGGGTTAGGTTAGTGTTCAGGTTACAATTCGGGTTCGGGTTCGGGTTCGAGTTAGGGCTAGGGTTCGCGTTAGGGCTTGGGTTCCGGTTAGGGTTATGGTTCATGTTAGGGGTATGGTTAGTATTAGGGTTAGGGTTCGGGTTAGGGTTCGGGTCAGGTTCGGGTTCGGTTTAGGGATAGGGTTCAGGTTAGGTTTGGGTGAGGGTTCGCATTAGGGTTTGGGTTCATGTAAGGGTTCGGGTTAGGGTTAGGCTTAGGGTTAGGGGTTTGGTTTCAGGTTCAGGTTCGGGGTTTGGGTTCGGGTTCAGGTTCGTGTCAGGGTTAGGCTTCAGGTTCTGGTCAGGGTTCGGGTTAGGGTTAGGGTCACGGTCAGTGTCAGTGTTAGGGTTAGGGTCAAGGTCAGTGTTTAGGGATTAGGGTTAGGGTTAGGGTACGGGTTAGGGTTAGGGTTACGGTTAGGGTTCGGGTTCGGGTTTCGGGTTCGGGTTAGGTTTTGGGTTCAAATTCGCGTCAGGTTTAGTGTTCTGGTTCGGGTCAGGTTTCGGTTAGCGTTCGGTTTCGGGTTAAGGTTAGGGTTAGGGTTATGGTTACGGTTCGGGTTATGGTTAGGGTTAGGTTTAGGGTTAGGGTTTGGTTTAGGATTAGGGTTCAGGTAGGGTTAGCGTTAGGGTTCGGGTTTGGGTTAGGCTGAGGATTAGGGTTAGGGTTAGTGTTCGGGTTAGGGTTAGGTTTCGGGTTAGGGTTACTGTTAGGGTTAGGTTTCGGGTTAGGGTTATGGTTAGGGTTAGAGTTCGGGTTAGGGTTAGGGTTAGGGTTAGGGTTAGGGTTCGGGTTAGGGTTCGGGTGAGGGTTAGGGTTATGGTTAGGGTTAGGTTTAGGGTTAGGTTTCGGTTTCGGGTTAGGATCAGGGTTCGGGTTAAGGTTCGGGTTAGGGCTAGTGTTCGGGTTAGGGTTAAGGTTGGGGTTAGTTTTCGGGTTAGGGTTAGGGTTCTGGTAGGATTAGGGTTAGGGTTTGTTTAGAGGTTCGTGTTCGGGGTTCGGGTTCTTGTTAGGTTTCGGGTTCAAGTTCACGTCAGGGTTAGTGTTCGGGTTAGGGTTAAGGTTAGGATTAGGGTTATGGTTAGGGTTCGGGTTAGCGTTAGGGTTAGGGTTAGGGTTAGGGTTAGGGTTTGGTTTAGAGTTAGGGTTAGGGTTAGGGTTCACGTTAGGGTTAGGGTTAGGGTTAGGGTTAGGGTTAGGGTTAGTTTTCGTGTTAGGGTTAGGGTTAGGGTTAGGTTTCGGGTTCAGGTTCATGTTAAGGTTAGGGTTCGGGTTAGGGTAAGGGTTAGGTTTCGTGTTAGGGTTAGGATTAAGGTTAGGGTTCGGGTTAGGGCTAGGGTTCGGGTTAGCGTTAGGGGTCGGGTTAGGGGTTTGGGTTTGGCTTCCGGTTAGGGATTCGCGTTAGGGCTAGGGTTCGGGTTAGGGTTAGGGTTCGGGTTAGTGTTAGGGTTAGGGTTAGGGTTAGGGTTAGGGTTATATTCGGGTATGGTTAGGGTTAGGGTTAGAGTTCCGGTTAGGATTCGGATTCGGGTTAGGGTTCGGGTTAGGGTTCGGGTTAGGGTTAGGGTTAGGGTTAGGGTTAGGGTTAGCGTTAGGGTTAGGGTTAGGGTAGGTTTCCGGTTAGGGATAGGGTTAAGGTTAGGGTCGGGTTAGGGTTAGGGTTCGGGTTCGGGTTAGGGTGAGGGTTAGGGTTAGAGTTCGGTTTAGGGTTTGCGTTAAGGTTAGGGTTTGGATTCGGGTTTGGGTTCAGGTTAGGATTAGGGTTAGGGTTCGGGTAGGGTTAGGGTTCGGGTTCGGGTTATGGTTAGGGTTAGGGTTTGTTTAGAGGTTCGTGTTCGGGGTTCGGGTTCTTGTTAGGTTTCGGGTTCAAGTTCACGTCAGGGTTAGTGTTCGGGTTAGGGTTAAGGTTAGGATTAGGGTTATGGTTAGGGTTCGGGTTAGCGTTAGGGTTAGGGTTAGGGTTAGGGTTAGGGTTTGGTTTAGAGTTAGGGTTAGGGTTAGGGTTCACGTTAGGGTTAGGGTTAGGGTTAGGGTTAGGGTTAGTTTTCGTGTTAGGGTTAGGGTTAGGGTTAGGTTTCGGGTTCAGGTTCATGTTAAGGTTAGGGTTCGGGTTAGGGTAAGGGTTAGGTTTCGTGTTAGGGTTAGGATTAAGGTTAGGGTTCGGGTTAGGGCTAGGGTTCGGGTTAGCGTTAGGGGTCGGGTTAGGGGTTCGGGTTTGGCTTCTGGTTAGGGATTCGCGTTAGGGCTAGGGTTCGGGTTAGGGTTAGGGTTCGGGTTAGTGTTAGGGTTAGGGTTAGGGTTAGGGTAGGTTTCCGGTTAGGGATAGGGTTAAGGTTAGGGTCGGGTTAGGGTTAGGGTTCGGGTTCGGGTTAGGGTGAGGGTTAGGGTTAGAGTTCGGTTTAGGGTTTGCGTTAAGGTTAGGGTTTGGATTCGGGTTTGGGTTCAGGTTAGGATTAGGGTTAGGGTTCGGGTAGGGTTAGGGTTCGGGTTCGGGTTATGGTTAGGGTTAGGGTTAGGGTTAAGGTTACTGTTAGGGTTAAGGTTAGGGTTAGGGTTAGGGTTAGGGTTCGAGTTAGGGTTAAGGTTACTGTTAGGGTTAGGTTTTGGGTTAGGGTTCGTGTTAGGGTACGGGTTAGGTTTAGGTTTTGGGTTAGGGTTAGGTTTACGGTTATATTTCGGGTATGTTTAGGGTTACGGTTAGAGTTCCGGTTAGGATTCGGTTTCGGGTTAGGGTTCGGCTTAGGGCTAGGGTTTGGGTTAGGGTGAGGGTTCGGGTTCGGGTTAGGGTTCGGGTTAGGGTTAGGGTTAGGGTTAGGGTTAGGGTTAGGCTTTGGGTTAGGGTTCGTTTTCGGGTTTGGGTTCGGGTTCGGGTTAGAGTTCAGGTTCGGGTTCGGGTTCGGGTTCGTGTTAGGGTTCGGTTTAAGGTTAGGGTTAGGGTTAGGGTTAGGGTTCGGTTTAGGTTTAGGGTTAGGGTTAGGGTTAGGGTTAGGGTTCGGGTTAGGGTTCGGGGTAGGGTTCGGGTTCGGATAAGGGTTCGGGTTAGGGTTAGGGTTAGGGTTCGGGTTAGGGTTCGTTTTCGGGTTAGGGTTCAGGTTCGGGTTAGGGTTAGGGTTCAGGTTAGGGTTAGGGTTACGGTTAGGGTTTGGATTCGGATTCTGGTTCAGGTTAGGGTTAGGGTTAGGGTTCGGGTAGGGTTAGGGTTCGGGTTCGGGTTATGGTTAGGGTTAGGGTTACGGTTAGGGTTAGGGTTAGGGTTCGGGTTAGGTTTAGGGTTCAGGTTAAGGTTAGGGTTAGGTTTAGGGTTAGGGTTTGGGTTAGGGTTAGGGTTTGGTTTCGGGTTCGGGTTCAGGTTTGGGTTAGGGTTAGGGTATGGGTAGGGTTAGGGTTCGGGTTAGGTTTAGGGTTCGGGTTAGGGTTAGGGTTCAGGTTAGGGTTCGGGTTCGGGTAGGGTTCGGGTTCGGGATTGGGTTCGGTCAGGTTAGGGTTAGGGTTAGGGTTATGTTTAGGGTTCAGGTTAGCGTTAGGGTTAGGGTTAGTGTTACTGTTTGGTTTAGGTTTAGGGTTAGGGTTAGGGTTAGGGTTAGGGTTATGTTTAGGGTTCAGGTTAGCGTTAGGGTTAGGGTTAGTGTTACTGTTTGGTTTAGGTTTAGGGTTAGGGTTAGGGTTCAGGTTAGGGTTAGGGTTCGGGTTCGGGTTAGGGTTAGGGTTAGGGTTTGGATTCGGGTTCGGGTTCAGGTTAGTGTTAGGGTTAGGGTTCGGGTAGGGTTACGGTTCGGGTTCGGGTTATGGTTAGGGTTAGGGTTAGGGTTAAGGTTAGGGTTAGGTTTAGGGTTCGGGTTAGGGTTAGGGTTCGCGTTAGGGCTAGGGTTCGGGTTAGGGTTAGGGTTAGGGTAAGGTTTAGGGTTAGGATTAGGGTTAGGGTTAGTGTTAGGGTTAGGGTTCGGGTTAGGGTTAGAGTGAGGTTTAGGGTTTGGGTTTGGGTTAGGTTTTGGGTTAGGGTTAGGTTAGGGTTAGGGTCGGGTTAGGGTTAGGGTTAGTGTTAGGGTTAGGGTTAGTGTTAGGGTTAGGGTAGGGTTAGGGTTAGGGCTAGGGTTAGGGTTAGGGTTATGGTAGGGTTAGGGTTAGGGTTATGGTTAGGGTTAGGGTTAGGTTAGGGTTAGGGTTAGGGTTAGGGTTAGGGTTAGGGTTCGGGTTAGGGTTAGGGTTAGGTTTAGGGTTCGGGTTAGGGTTAGGGTTCGCGTTAGGGCTAGGGTTCGGGTTAGGGTTAGGGTAAGGGTTAGGGTTAGGATTAGGGTTAGGGTTAGTGTTAGGGTTCGGGTTCGGGTTAGGGTTAGAGTGAGGTTTAGGGTTTGGGTTTGGGTTAGGTTTTGGGTTAGGGTTAGGTTAGGGTTAGGGTCGGGTTATGGTTAGGGTTAGTGTTAGGGTTAGGGTTAGTGTTAGGGTTAGGGTAGGGTTAGGGTTAGGGCTAGGGTTAGGGTTAGGGTTATGGTAGGGTTAGGGTTAGGGTTAGGGTTAGGGTTAGGGTTAGGTTAGGGTGAGGGTTAGGGTTAGGGTTTTGATTAGGGTTAGGGTTTGGATTCGGGTTCGGGTTCAGGTTAGGGTTAGGGTTAGGGTTCGGGTTAGGGTTTGGGTTCGGGTTCGGGTTAGGGTTAGGGTTCGGGCTCGGGTTAGGGTTCGGGTTAGGGTTAGGGTTTTGGTTAGGGTTCGGTTTAGGGTTAGGCTCGGGTTAGGGTTCGTTTTTGGGTTACGGTTCGGGTTAGAGTTAGGGTTAGGGTTAGGGTTTGGGTTAGGGTTAGGGTTCGGGTTAGGGTTCGGGTTAGGGTTAGGCTCGGGTTAGGGTTCGTTTTTGGGTTACGGTTCGGGTTAGGGTTAGGGTTAGGGTTAGGGTTTGGGTTAGGGTTCGTTTTCGGGTTAGGGTTCGGGTTCGTTTAGAGTTCAGGTTCGGGTTCGGTTTCGGGTTCGGGTTCGGGTTAGGGTTCGGGTTAAGGTTAGGGTTAGCGTTAGGGTTAGGGTTCGGTTTAGGTTTAGGGTTAGGGTTAGGATTAGGGTTAGGGTTCGGGTTAGGGTTCGGGGTAGGGTTCGGGTTCGGATTAGGGTTCGGGTTAGGGTTAGGGTTAGGGTGAGGGTTAGGGTTCGGGTTAGGTTTAGGGTGCGGGTTAGGGTTCGTTTTCGGGTTAGGGTTCAGGTTCAGGTTAGGGTTCGGTTTAGGGTTAGGGTTAGGGTTCGGGTTAGGGTTCGGGTTAGGGTTAGGGTTCGGGTTCGGGTTAGGGTTAGGGTTAGGGTTCGGGTAAGGGTTCGGGTTCGGGTTAGGGTTCGGGTTAGGGTTAGGGTTACGGTTAGGGTTTGGATTCGGATTCTGGTTCAGGTTAGGGTTAGGGTTAGGGTTCGGGTAGGGTTAGGGTTTGGGTTCGGGTTATGGTTAGGGTTAGGGTTACGGTTAGGGTTAGGGTTAGGGTTTGGGTTAGGTTTAGGGTTCAGGTTAAGGTTAGGGTTAGGGTTAGGGTTAGGGTTAGGGTTCGGGTTAGCGTTAGGGTTAGGGTTAGTGTTACTGTTTGGTTTAGGTTTAGGATTAGGGTTAGGGTTCAGGTTAGGGTTAGGGTTCAGGTTCGGGTTAGGGTTAGGGTTTGGGTTCGGGTTAGGGGTAGGGTTAGGGTTAGGGTTAGAGTTCGGGTAGGGTTTGGGTTAGGGTTAGGGTTTGGATTCGGGTTCGGGTTCAGGTTAGTGTTAGGGTTAGGGTTCGGGTAGGGTTACGGTTCGGGTTCGGGTTATGGTTAGGGTTAGGGTTAGGGTTACGGTTAGGGTTAGGTTTAGGGTCCGGTTTAGGGTTAGGGTTCAGGTTAGGGTTCGGGTTCGGGTTAGGGTTCGGGTTTGGATTGGGTTCAGTTTCACGTTAGGGTTAGGGTTAGGGTTCGGGTTAGGGTTCGGGTTCGGGTTAGGGTTCGGGTTCGGGTTAGGGTTAGGGTTCGGGTTCGGGTTAGGGTTAGGGTTCGCGTTAGGGCTAGGGTTCGGGTTAAGGTTAGGGTAAGGGTTAGGGTTAGGGTTAGGCTTAGGGTTAGTGTTAGGGTTAGGGTTCGGGTTAGGGTTAGAGTGAGGTTTAGGGTTTGGGTTTGGGTTAGGTTTTGGGTTAGGGTTAGCTTAGGGTTAGGGTCGGGTTAGGGTTAGGGTTAGTGTTAGGGTTAGGGTTAGTGTTAGGGTTAGGGTAGGGTTAGGGTTAGGGTCGGGTTAGGGTTAGGGTTAGTGTTAGGGTTAGGGTTAGGGTTGGGGTTAGGGTTATGGTTAGGTTAGGGTGAGTGTTAGGGTTAGGGTTAGGGTTAGGGTTTTGGTTAGGGTTAGGGTTTGGATTCGGGTTCGGGTTCAGGTTAGGGTTAGGGTTAGGGTTCGGGTTAAGGTTCGGGTTCGGGTTCGGGTTAGGGTTAGGGTTCGGGTTCGGGTTAGGGTTCGGGTTAGGGTTAGGGTTCGGGTTAGGTTTCGAGTTAGGGTTAGGCTCGGGTTAGGGTTCGTTTTTGGGTTACGGTTCGGGTTAGGGTTAGGGTTAGGGTTAGGGTTTGGGTTAGGGTTCGTTTTCGGGTTAGGGTTCGGGTTCGGGTTAGAGTTCAGGTTCGGGTTCAGTTTCAGGTTCGGGTTCGGGTTAGGGTTCAGGTTAAGTTTAGGGTAGCGTTAGGGTTAGGGTTCGGTTTAGGTTTAGGGTTAGGGTTAGGGTTAGGGTTCGGGTTAGGGTTCGGGGTAGGGTTCGGGTTCGGATTAGGGTTCGGGTTAGGGTTAGGGTTAGGGTGAGGGTTAGGGTTCGGGTTAGGTTTAGGGTGCGGGTTAGGGTTCGTTTTCGGGTTAGGGTTCAGGTTCGGGTTAGGGTTAGGGTTCGGGTGAGGGTTAGGGTTCGGGTTAGGTTTAGGGTGCGGGTTAGGGTTCGTTTTCGGGTTAGGGTTCAGGTTCGGGTTAGGGTTAGGGTTCGGGTTAGGGTTAGGGTTTGGGTTCGGGTTAGGGTTCGGGTTAGGGTTAGGGTTAGGGTTCGGGTTAGGGTTAGGGTTAGGGTTCGGGTAAGGGATCGGGTTCGGGTTAGGGTTCGGGTTAGGGTTAGGGTTACGGTTAGGGTTTGGATTCGGATTCTGGTTCAGGTTAGGGGTAGGTTTAGGGTTCGGGTAGGGTTAGGGTTCGGGTTCGGGTTATGGTTAGAGTTAGGGTTAGGGTTAGGGTTCGGGTTAGGGTTAGGGTTAGGGTAGGGTTAGGGTTAGGGCTAGGGTTAGGGTTAGGGTTAGGGTAGTGTTAGGGTTAGGGTTAGGGTAGTGTTAGGGTTAGGGTTAGGGTTAGGTTAGTGTGAGGGTTAGGGTTAGGGTTAGGGTTTGGGTTAGGGTTAGTGTTTGGATTCGGGTTCGGGTTCAGGTTAGGGTTAGGGTTACGTTTCGGGTAGGTTTAGGGTTAGGGTTAGGGTTCAGGTTAGGGTTAGGGTTCGGGTTAGGGTTAAGGTTACTGTTAGGGTTAAGTTTTGGGTTACGGTTCGTGTTAGGGTACGGGTTAGGGTTAGGGTTAGGGTTAGGGTTAGGGTTCGGGTTAGGGTTCAGGTTAGGGTTCGGGTTCGGGTTAGGGTTAGGGTTCGGGTAAGGTTCGGGTCGGGTTAGGGTACGGGTTAGAGTTAGGGTTAGGGTTAGGGTTAGGGTTAGGGTTCGGGTTAGTGTTAAGTTTAGGGTTAGTTTCGGGTAAGGTTAGGGTTAGGGTTAGGGTTCGTGTTAGGGTTAGAGTTAGGGTTAGGGTTAGGGTTCGCGTTCGGGTAATGGTTCGGTTTTGGGTTAGGGTTCGGGTAAGGGTTCGGGTTAGGGTTAGTGTTAGGGTTCGTTTTCGGGTTATGGTTAGGGTTAGGGTTAGGTTTAGGGTTCGGGTTAGTGTTCGGGTTAGGGTTACGGTTAGGGTTTGGGTTAGGGTTAGGGTTAGAGTTAGGGCTCAGATTCGGGTTAGGGTTAAGTTTAATGTTAGGGTTAGAGTCAGGGTTAGGGTTAGCGTTTGTGTTAGGGTTCGGATGAGGGTTAGGGTTAGGGTTAGGGTTCGTGTTAAGGTTAGGGTTAGGGTTTGGTTTAGGGTTAGGTTTCGGGTAGGGTCAGGGTTCGGGTTTGGGTTAGGCTGAGGATTAGGGGTCGGATTAGGGTTAGGGTTTGGTTTAGGGTTAGGTTTCGGGTAGGGTTAGGGTTCGGGTTTGGGTTAGGCTGAGGATTAGGGGTCGGATTAGGGGTAGGGTTTGGGTTAGGGTTAGTGTTCGGGTTAGGGTTAGGGTTAGGGTTAGGGTTAGGGTTCGGGTTAGGGTTAAGGTTACTGTTAGGGTTAAGTTTTGGGTTAGGGTTCGTGTTAGGGTACGGGTTAGGGTTAGGGTTAGGGTTAGGGTTAGGGTTCGGGTTAGGTTTCAGGTTAGGGTTCGGGTTCGGGTTAGGGTTAGGGTTCGGGTAAGGTTCGGGTCGGGTTAGGGTACGGGTTAGAGTTAGGGTTAGGGTTAGGGTTAGGGTTAGGGTTCGGGTTAGTGTTAAGTTTAGGGTTAGTTTCGGGTAAGGTTAGGGTTAGGGTTAGGGTTAGGGTTAGGGTTAGGGTTAGGGTTCGTTTTCGGGTTATGGTTAGGGTTAGGGTTAGGATTAGGGTTCGGGTTAGTGTTCGGGTTAGGGTTACGGTTAGGGTTTGGGTTAGGGTTAGGGTTAGAGTTAGGGCTCAGATTCGGGTTAGGGTTAAGTTTAATGTTAGGGTTAGAGTCAGGGTTAGGGTTAGCGTTTGTGTTAGGGTTCTGATGAGGGTTAGGGTTAGGGTTAGGGTTCGTGTTAGGGTTAGGGTTAGGGTTTGGTTTAGGGTTAGGTTTCGGGTAGGGTCAGGGTTCGGGTTTGGGTTAGGCTGAGGATTAGGGGTCGGATTAGGGTTAGGGTTTGGTTTAGGGTTAGGTTTCGGGTAGGGTTAGGGTTCGGGTTTGGGTTAGGCTGAGGATTAGGGGTCGGATTAGGGGTAGGATTTGGGTTAGGGTTAGTGTTCGGGTTAGGGTTACTGTTAGGGTTAGGTTTTGGGTTACGATTCGGGTTAGGGTACGGGTTAGTGTTAGGGTTCGGGTTAGGGTTACGTTTAGGGTTATATTTCGGGTAGGGTTAGGGTTAGGGTAGTGTTCCGGTTACGATTCGGGTTCAGGTTAGGGTCCGGGTTAGGGCTAGGGTTCGCGTTAGGGCTTGGGTTCCGGTTAGGGTTATGGTTCGGGTTAGGGTTAGGGTTAGAGTTAGGGTTAGGGTTCTGGTTAGGGTTCGGGTTTGGTTTCGGGTTGAAGTTCGCGTCAGTGTTAGTGTTCAGGTTCGGGTCAGGGTTCGGGTTAGGGTGAGGGTCAGTGTCAGTGTTAGGGTTAGGGTTAGGGTCAAGGTCAGTGTTTAGGGATTAGGGTTAGGCTGAGGGTACGGGTTAGGGTTAGGTTTACGTTTAGGGTTCGGGGTAGGGTTAGGGTTTGGGTTATGGTTATGGTTCGGGTAGGGTTAGGGTTAGGGTTCGGCTATGGGTTAGGGTTAGGGAAAGGTTCGGGTTCGGGTTAGGGTTAGGGTTCGGGTTAGGGTTTGAGTTAGGGTTAGGGTTAGGGTTCGGGTAGGGTTAGGGTTTGAGTTAGGGCTAGGGTTCGGGTTAGGGTTCGGGTTAGTTTTAGGGTTAGGGTTAGGGTTCTTGTAGGGTTAGGGTTAGTGTTAGGGTTAGGGGTTCAGGTTCGGGTTCGGGGTTCGGGTTCGGGTTAGGTTTTGGGTTCAAATTCGCGTCAGGTTTAGTGTTCTGGTTCGGGTCAGGTTTTGGTTAGCGTTCGGTTTCGGGTTAAGGTTAGGGTTAGGGTTATGGTTACGGTTCGGGTTAGGGTTAGGGTTAGGTTTAGGGTTAGGGTTTGGTTTAGGATTAGGGTTCAGGTAGGGTTAGCGTTAGGGTTCGGGTTCGGGTTAGGCTGAGGATTAGGGTTAGGGTTAGTGTTCGGGTTAGCGTTAGGTTACGGGTTAGGGTTACTGTTAGGGTTAGGTTTCGGGTTAGGGTTAGGGTTAGGGTTATGGTTCGGGTTAGGGTTTGGGTTAGGGTTAGGGTTCGGTTTCGGGTTAAGGTTAGAGTTAGGGTTATCGTTAGGGTTCGGGTTAGCATTAGGGTTAGGGTTAGGGTTACGGTTAGGGTTAGGGTTAAGGTTCGGATTAGCTTTAGGGTTAGGGTTAGGGTTACGGTTAGGGTTAGGGTTAGGGTTCGGGTTAGGGTTCGGGTTTGGGTTAGGGTTAGGGTTAGGGTTTGGGTTAGGGTTAGGGTTAGGTTTAGGGTTCGGGTTTGGGTTAGGGATAGGGTTAAGGTTAGGGTTAGGGTTAGGGTTCGGGTGAGTTTGGTTAGGGTTAGGGTTAGGGTTCGGGTCAGGGTTAGGGTTAGGTTTCCGGTTAGGGATAGGGTTAGGGTTAGGGTCGGATTAGGGTTAGGGTTTGGGTTAGGGATATGTTTAGGGTTAGGGTTAGGGTTAGGGTTCGGGTTAGGGTTAGGGTTAGGTTTCAGGTTAGGTTTAGGGTAGGGTAAGGGTCGGGTTAGGGTTAGGGTTCAGGCTAGGGTTACGGTTAGGGTTAGGGTTCGGTTTCGGTTTAGGGTTAGGGTTAGGGTTTGGGTTCAGGTTAGGGATAGGGTTAGAGTAAGGATCAGGTTAGGGTTCGGGTTACGGTTCGGTTTAGGTTAGGCTAAGGGTTAGGGTTAGGGTTAGGGTTACGATTAGGGTTAGGGTTACGATTCGGGTTCGGAGTCGGGTTAAGGTTAGGGTTAGGGTTCAGGTTAGGGATAGGGTTAGGGTTAGGGTTAGGTTTAGGGTTAGGGTCAGGGTTAGGGTTAGGGTTAGGGTTCGGGATCGGGTTCGGTTTAGGTTTCGGGTTAGGGTTAGGGTTAGTGTTTGGGTTTGGTTTAGGGTTAGGGTTAGGGTTCGGGTTAGGGATAGTGTTCGGTTTAGGGTTCGGGTTCGGTAGGGTTAAGTTTAGGGTTAGGGTTTGGTTTAGGGTTCGGGTTTGGGTTAGGGTTAGGGTTAGGGTTACGGTTCGGGTTAGGGTTAGATTTTGCGTTTGGGTTCGGGTTTGGGTTCGTGTTAGGGTTAGGGTTAGGGTTAGGGTTCGGGTCGGGTTAGGGTTAGGGTTTGGTTTCAGGTTAGGGATAGGGTTAGGGTAAGGGTCGGGTTAGGGTTAGGGTTGGGGTTAGGGTTACGGTTAGGGTAGGGTTCGGTTTTGGGTTAGGGTTAGGGTTAGGGTTAGGGTTAGGGTTCGGTTTCGGGTTAGGGTTAGGGTTAGGGTTAGGGTTCGGGTTCTGGTTATGGTTATGGTTAGGGTTAGGGTTACGGTTAGGGTTAGGGTTAGGGTTCGGGTTAGGGTTCAGGTTAGGGTTCGGCTTCGGGTTAGGGTTCGGGTTCGGGATTGGGTTCGGTTTCAGGTTAGGGTTAGGGTTAGGGTTATGGTTAGCGTTCGGGTTAGGGTTAGGGTTAGGGTTACTGTTTCGTTTAGGGTTAGGGTTAGGGTTAAGGTTAGGGTTCTAGTTAGGGTTAGGGTTCAGGTTAGGGTTAGGGTTCGTGTTAGGGTTAAGTTTAGGGTTATATTTCGGGTATCGTTAGGGTTAGGGTTAGAGTTCCGGTTAGGATTTGGGTTCGGGTTAGGGTTCGGGTTAGGGCTAGGGTTCGGGTTAGGGTTAGGGTTCGGGTTAGCGGTTCGGGTTTGGCTTCCGGTTAGGGATTCGCGTTAGGGCTAGGGTTCGGGTTAGGTTTAGGGTTAGGGTTAGGGTTAGGGTTAGGTTTCCAGTTAGGGCTAGGTTTAGGGTTAGGGTCGGGTTAGGGTTAGGGTTCAGGTTAGTGTTATGGTTAGGTTTAGGGTTAGGGTTAGGATTAGGGTTAGGTTTCGGGCTAGGGTTAGGGTTCGAGGTAGGGTTAGAGTTCGGGTTAGTCTTAGATTTTGGGTTCGGGTTCGGTTTTGGGTTCGTGTTAGGGTTAGCTTTCGGTTTAGGTTTAGGGGTCGGATTAGGGGTAGGGTTTGGGTTCGGGTTAGGGTTCGGGGTAGGGTTAGCGTTCTGGTTCGGTTTCGGAGTAGGGTTAGGGTTAGGGTAAAGTTTTGGGTTAGGGTTCGTGTTAGGGTTAGGGTTAGGGTTAGGGCTCGGGTTTGGGTTCGGGTTAGGGTTAGGGTTCGGTTTAGGGTTAGGGTGAGGTTTAGGGTTTGCGTTCGGGTTAGGTTTAGGGTTAGGTTTAGGTTTAGGGTTAGAGTTCGGGTTAGGGTTTGGGTTAGGTTTAGGATTTGGATTCGCGTTCGGGTTCAGGTTAGGGTTAGGGTTAGGTTTCGGGTTCGGGTTATGGTTAGGGTTAGGGTTAGGTTTACGGTTAGGGTTAGGTTTAGGGATCGGGTTAGGGTTAGGGTTCGGGTTCGGGTTAGGGTTAGGGTTAGGGTTAGGATTAGAGTTCGGGTTAGGGTTTGTGTTAGGGTTAGGGTTAGGTTTTGGATTCGGGTTCGGGTTCGGGTTCAGGTTAGGGTTATGGTTAGGGTTAGGGTTAGGGTTAGGGTTAGGGTAGGTTTAGGGTTAGGTTAGTGTTCAGGTTACAATTCGGGTTCGGGTTCGGGTTCGAGTTAGGGCTAGGGTTCGCGTTAGGGCTTGGGTTCCGGTTAGGGTTATGGTTCATGTTAGGGGTATGGTTAGTATTAGGGTTAGGGTTCGGGTTAGGGTTCGGGTCAGGTTCGGGTTCGGTTTAGGGATAGGGTTCAGGTTAGGTTTGGGTGAGGGTTCGCATTAGGGTTTGGGTTCATGTAAGGGTTCGGGTTAGGGTTAGGCTTAGGGTTAGGGGTTTGGTTTCAGGTTCAGGTTCGGGGTTTGGGTTCGGGTTCAGGTTCGTGTCAGGGTTAGGCTTCAGGTTCTGGTCAGGGTTCGGGTTAGGGTTAGGGTCACGGTCAGTGTCAGTGTTAGGGTTAGGGTCAAGGTCAGTGTTTAGGGATTAGGGTTAGGGTTAGGGTACGGGTTAGGGTTAGGGTTACGGTTAGGGTTCGGGTTCGGGTTTCGGGTTCGGGTTAGGTTTTGGGTTCAAATTCGCGTCAGGTTTAGTGTTCTGGTTCGGGTCAGGTTTCGGTTAGCGTTCGGTTTCGGGTTAAGGTTAGGGTTAGGGTTATGGTTACGGTTCGGGTTATGGTTAGGGTTAGGTTTAGGGTTAGGGTTTGGTTTAGGATTAGGGTTCAGGTAGGGTTAGCGTTAGGGTTCGGGTTTGGGTTAGGCTGAGGATTAGGGTTAGGGTTAGTGTTCGGGTTAGGGTTAGGTTTCGGGTTAGGGTTACTGTTAGGGTTAGGTTTCGGGTTAGGGTTATGGTTAGGGTTAGAGTTCGGGTTAGGGTTAGGGTTAGGGTTAGGGTTAGGGTTCGGGTTAGGGGTCGGGTGAGGGTTAGGGTTATGGTTAGGGTTAGGTTTAGGGTTAGGTTTCGGTTTCGGGTTAGGATCAGGGTTCGGGTTAAGGTTCGGGTTAGGGCTAGTGTTCGGGTTAGGGTTAAGGTTGGGGTTAGTTTTCGGGTTAGGGTTAGGGTTCTGGTAGGATTAGGGTTAGGGTTTGTTTAGAGGTTCGTGTTCGGGGTTCGGGTTCTTGTTAGGTTTCGGGTTCAAGTTCACGTCAGGGTTAGTGTTCGGGTTAGGGTTAAGGTTAGGATTAGGGTTATGGTTAGGGTTCGGGTTAGCGTTAGGGTTAGGGTTAGGGTTAGGGTTAGGGTTTGGTTTAGAGTTAGGGTTAGGGTTAGGGTTCACGTTAGGGTTAGGGTTAGGGTTAGGGTTAGGGTTAGGGTTAGTTTTCGTGTTAGGGTTAGGGTTAGGGTTAGGTTTCGGGTTCAGGTTCATGTTAAGGTTAGGGTTCGGGTTAGGGTAAGGGTTAGGTTTCGTGTTAGGGTTAGGATTAAGGTTAGGGTTCGGGTTAGGGCTAGGGTTCGGGTTAGCGTTAGGGGTCGGGTTAGGGGTTTGGGTTTGGCTTCCGGTTAGGGATTCGCGTTAGGGCTAGGGTTCGGGTTAGGGTTAGGGTTCGGGTTAGTGTTAGGGTTAGGGTTAGGGTTAGGGTTAGGGTTATATTCGGGTATGGTTAGGGTTAGGGTTAGAGTTCCGGTTAGGATTCGGATTCGGGTTAGGGTTCGGGTTAGGGTTCGGGTTAGGGTTAGGGTTAGGGTTAGGGTTAGGGTTAGCGTTAGGGTTAGGGTTAGGGTAGGTTTCCGGTTAGGGATAGGGTTAAGGTTAGGGTCGGGTTAGGGTTAGGGTTCGGGTTCGGGTTAGGGTGAGGGTTAGGGTTAGAGTTCGGTTTAGGGTTTGCGTTAAGGTTAGGGTTTGGATTCGGGTTTGGGTTCAGGTTAGGATTAGGGTTAGGGTTCGGGTAGGGTTAGGGTTCGGGTTCGGGTTATGGTTAGGGTTAGGGTTAGGGTTAAGGTTACTGTTAGGGTTAAGGTTAGGGTTAGGGTTAGGGTTAGGGTTCGAGTTAGGGTTAAGGTTACTGTTAGGGTTAGGTTTTGGGTTAGGGTTCGTGTTAGGGTACGGGTTAGGTTTAGGTTTTGGGTTAGGGTTAGGTTTACGGTTATATTTCGGGTATGTTTAGGGTTACGGTTAGAGTTCCGGTTAGGATTCGGTTTCGGGTTAGGGTTCGGCTTAGGGCTAGGGTTTGGGTTAGGGTTAGGGTTCGGGTTTGGCTTTGGGTTAGGGATTCGCGTTAGGGCTTTGGTTCGGGTTAGGGTTAGGTTTCGGGTAATGGGTTCGGGTTTGGGTTCGTGTTAGGGATTCGGGTTCGGTTTCGGGTTAGGTTTCGGGTTCAGATTCATGTCAGGGTTAGGGTTCGGGTTCCGGTCAGGGTTCTGTTTAGGGTAGGGTCAGGGTCAGGGTCAGGGTTTAGGGTTTAGAGTCAGGGTCAGGGTCAGGGTTAGGTTTGGGGTCAGGGTCAGGTATTAGGGTTTAGGGTTAGGATTAGGGACAGGGTCATTGTCAGGATCACGGTCAGGGTCAGTGTCAGGGTTAGGGTTCGTGTTCGGTTGACGGTTCGGGTCGGGTTCCGGTTCGGGTTATGGATGGGGTTACGGTTAGGGTTCGGGTTAGGGTTAGGATTAGGGTTAGGTTTCGGGTTAGGGTTAGGGTTAGGGTTAGGGTTAGGGTAGGGTTCGGGTTAGGGTTAGGTTTCGGTTTTGGGTTCAGGTTGTGGTTAGGGTTAGGGTTAGGGTTAGTGTTAGAGTTCGGGTTAGGATTTGGGTTAGGGTTAAGGTTTGTATTCGGGTTCGGGTTCAGGTTAGGGTTAGGGTTTGGGATAGGTTTAGGGTTCGGGTTAGGGTTAGGGTTAGGGTTCGGGTTCGGGTTAGGGTTCGGGTTCGGGTTAGGGTTAGGATTAGGGTTCGTGTAGGGTTAGGGTTCGGGTTATGGTTAGGGTTTGGGTTTGGGTTACGGTTAGGTTTAGGGTTAGGGTTCGGGTTAGGGTTAGGGTTCGGGTTAGGGTTAGGTTTAGGGTTAGGGTTAGGTTTACGGTTATATTTCGGGTATGGTTAGGGTTAGGGTTAGAGTTCCGGTTAGGATTCGGGTTTGGGTTAGGGTTCGGATTAGGGCTAGGGTTCGGGTTAGGGTTAGGGTTCGGGTTAGGGGTTCGGGTTTGGCTTCGGGTTAGGGATTCGCATTAGGGCTAGGGTTCAGGTTAGGGGTTCGGGTTTGGGTTCGTGTTAGGGATTCGGGTTCGGGTTCGGGTTCGGTTTCAGATTCATGTCAGGGTTAGGGTTCGGGTTCCGGTCAGGGTTCAGGTTAGGGTAGGGTCAGGGTCAGGGTCAGGGTTTAGGGTTCAGGGTCAGGGTCAGGGTTAGGGTTGGGGTCAGGGTCAGGTATTAGGGTTTAGGGTTAGGATTAGGGTCAGGGTCATGGTCAGGATCAGGGTCATGGTCAGTGTCAGGGTTAGGGTTCGTGTTCGGTTGACGGTTCGGGTCGGGTTCCGGTTCGGGTTATGGATGGGGTTACGGTTAGGGTTCGGGTTAGGGTTAGGATTAGGGTTAGGTTTCGGGCTAGGGTTAGGGTTCGGGGTAGGGTTAGAGATCAGGTTAGGGTTAGATTTTGGGTTCGGGTTCGGTTTTGGGTTCGTGTTAGGGTTAGGGTTCGGTTTAGGGTTAGGGGTCGGATTAGGGGTAGGGTTTGGGTTCGGGTTAGGGTTCGGGGTAGGGTTAGGGTTCGGGTTCGGGTTTGGAGTAAGGTTAGGGTTAGGGTAAAGATTTGGGTTAGGGTTCGTGTTAGGGTTAGGGTTAGGGTTAGGGTTAGGTTTCGGGTTAGGGCTCGGGTTTGGGTTTGGGTTAGGGTTAGTGTTAGGGTTCCTCTTAGGGTTCGCTTTAGGGTTATGGTTAGGGTTAGGTTTGGGTTAGGGTTAGGGTTTGGATTCGGGTTCGGGTTCGGGTTTGGGTTAGGGTTCGGGTGACGTTTAGGGCTAGGGTTAGGATTCGGTTTCGGGTTACGGTTAGGGTTCAGGTTCGGGTTCGGTTTCGGGTTCAGGTTCGGGTTCGGGTTGGGGTTAGGGTTAGGGTTAGAGTTCGGGTTAGGGTTTAGATTAGGGTTAGGGTTTGGATTCGGGTTCGGGTTCAGGTTAGGGTTAGGGTTAGGGTTCGGGTAGGGTTAGGGTTCGGGTTCTGGTTCTGGTTCTGGTTAGGGTTAGGGTTAGGGTTAGGGTTCGGGTTAGGGTTAGGGTTCGGGTTACGGTTAGGGTTCAGGTTAGGGTTCGGTTTCGTGTTAGGGTTCGGGTTCGGGATTCGGTTAGGGTTAGGGTTAGGGTTAGGGTTAGGGTTAGGGTTAGGTTTCCTGTTAGAGACAGGGTTAGAGTTAGGGTTAGGGTTAGGTTTAGGGTTAGGGTTAGGTTTCCTGTTAGGGATAGGGTTAGGGTTAGTGTTAGGGTTAGGGTTCGGGTTAGGGTTAGGGTTCGGGTTAGGGTTAGGGTTAGGGTTAGGGTTCGGGTTCGGGTTAGGGTTCGGGTTAGGGTTAGGGTTAGGGTTCGGGTTCGGGTTAGGGTTCGGGTTGGGGTTAGGTTTCGGGTG
>NW_026623056.1:182500-192500 GCF_023065955.2 Ursus arctos | reverse complement strand
AGGAGTGAAAAGAGAGGAGCAGAGCACTGGGACCCGTTTGACAAAAACCGGCTTCCCACGGGAATGTCTTTCTCCACGTGCAGACATGCTCCCAGGTGCCTGTGGCAAGGGGAAGGAAATGCCATACACTGACCTGGAAGAGACTACAGGGCCCAGGCACAGTCTGAATCCTTCCCTCATCCCGGCGGTTTTGCTAGCAGGAGTTCAACCCCAAGGAACACAGCCCGGAGACCCCTGGGGCAAAAACGGCTTCCGACGAACAATAGGTGCTTGCTGTGGAAAAACTATCCCAAGTGGGGGTGGCCAGGTAAACAAAATGCAACACACCCAGGTGTAAGAAACAACATTGCCCAGGCATGGTCTAAGCCCCTCACCTCGTCCCTGTGCTTTGGGGAGCCGGAGGGACAGCCGAGGCCCACGGCCCTGAGACCCCTTTGCAAAAAGCCGGCTTCCCACGGAAACAGTTTTCCTGAGGTGCAGACCCTCTCACAAGTGGTTGTGGCAAGGTAAAGCAAATGCCCTCCACTTCTCTGGAAGAAACCACAGTGCCCAGCCATGTTCTAAGCCCTCCCATCCTCCCTGGGCTTCTGGCAGCAGGAGTGAAAAGAGAGGAGCAGAGCACTGGGACCCGTTTGACAAAAACCGGCTTCCCACGGGAAAGTCTTTCTCCTCGTGCAGACATGCTCCCAGGTGCCTGTGGCAAGGGGAAGGAAATGCCATACACTGACCTGGAAGAGACCACAGGGCCCAGGCACAGTCTGAACCCTTCCCTCATCCCGGCGGTTTTGCTAGCAGGAGTTCAACCCCAACGAACACAGCCCGGAGACCCCTGGGGCAAAAACGGCTTCCGACGAACCATAGGTGCTTGCTGTGGAAAACCTATCCCAAGTGCGGGGTAGCCAGGTAATCAAAATGCCACACACCCAGGTGTAAGAAACAACATTGCCCAGGCATGGTCTAAGCCCCTCACCTCGTCCCTGTGCTTTGGGGAGCCGGAGGGACAGCCGAGGCCCACGGCCCTGAGACCCCTTTGCAAAAAGCCGGCTTCCCACGGAAACAGTTTTCCTGAGGTGCAGACCCTCTCACAAGTGGTTGTGGCAAGGTAAAGCAAATGCCCTCCACTTCTCTGGAAGAAACCACAGTGCCCAGCCATGTTCTAAGCCCTCCCATCCTCCCTGGGCTTCTGGCAGCAGGAGTGAAAAGAGAGGAGCAGAGCACTGGGACCCGTTTGACAAAACCCGGCTTCCCACGGGAAAGTCTTTCTCCACGTGCAGACATGCTCCCAGGTGCCTGTGCAAGGGGAAGGAAATGCCATACACTGACCTGGAAGAGACCACAGGGCCCAGGCACAGTCTGAACCCTTCCCTCATCCCGGCGCTTTTGCTAGCAGAAGTTCAACCCCAAGGAACACAGCCCGGAGACCCCTGGGGCAAAAACGGCTTCCGACGAACAATAGGTGCTTGCTGTGGAAAACCTATCCCAAGTGGGGGTAGCCAGGTAAACAAAATGCCACACACCCAGGTGTAAGAAACAACATTGCCCAGGCATGGTGTAAGCCCCTCACCTCGTCCTTGTGCTTTGGGGAGCCGGAGGGACAGCCGAGGCCCACGGCCCTGAGACCCCTTTGCAAAAAGCCGGCTTCCCACGGAAACAGTTTTCCTGAGGTGCAGACCCTCTCACAAGTGGTTGTGGCAAGGTAAAGCAAATGCCCTCCACTTCTCTGGAAGAAACCACAGTGCCCAGCCATGTTCTAAGCCCTCCCATCCTCCCTGGGCTTCTGGCAGCAGGAGTGAAAAGAGAGGAGCAGAGCACTGGGACCCGTTTGACAAAAACCGGCTTCCCACGGGAAAGTCTTTGTCCACGTGCAGACATGCTCCCAGGTGCCTGTGGTAAGGGGAAGGAAATGCCATACACTGACCTGGAAGAGACCACAGGGCCCAGGCACAGTCTGAACCCTTCCCGCATCCCTGCGGTTTTGCTAGCAGGAGTTCAACTGCAAGGAACACAGCCCTGAGACCCCTGGGGCAAAAATGGCTGCTGAGGAACAATAGATGCTTGCTGTGGAATACCTATGCAAATTGGGGTAGCCAGGTAAACAAAATGCCACACACCCAGGTGTAAGAAACAACATTGCCCAAGCATGGTCTAAGACCCTCACCTCGTCCCTGTGCTTTGGGGAGCCAGAGGGACACCCGAGGCCCACGGGCTTGAGACCCTTTTCGCCAAAAGCCGTCTTCCAAGGGAAACAGTTTTCCTGAGGTGCAGACCCTCTCTCAAGTGGTTTTGGAAGGTAAAGCAAATGCCATCCATGTCTCTGTAAGTTAAAAAAGTGCCCAGCCATGTTCTACGCCTCCACATCCTCACTGGGCTTCTTGCACCCGGAGTGAAAAGAGAGGAGCAGAGCACTGGGACCCGTTTGACAAAAACCGGCTTAACACGGGAAAGTCTTTCTCCACGTGCAGACATGCTCCCAAGGTGCCTGTGGCAAGGGGAAGGAAATGCCATACACTGACCTGTAAGAGACCACAGGGCCCAAGCACAGTCTGAGCCCTTCCCTCATCCCGGCGATTTTGCTAGCAGGAGTTCAACCCCAATGAAAACTGCCCGGACACCCCGTGGGGCAAAAACGGCTTCCGACGAGCACTATGCTCTTGCTGTGGAAAACCTAAACCAAGTGGGGGTAGCCAGGTAAACAAAATGCAACACACCCAGGTGTAAGAAACAACATTGCCCAGGCATGGTCTAAGCCCCTCACCTCGTCCCTGTGCTTTGGGGAGCCGGAGGGACAGCCGAGGCCCACGGCCCTGAGACCCGTTTGGCCAAAAGCCGGCTTCCCACGGAAACAGTTTTCCTGAGGTGCAGACCCTCTCACAAGTGGTTGTGGCAAGGTAAAGCAAATGCCATCCACTTCTCTGGAAGAAACCACAGTGCCCAGCCATGTTCTAAACCCTCCCATACTCACTGGGCTTCTGGTAGCAGGAGTGAAAAGAGAGGAGCAGAGCACTGGGACCCGTTTGACAGAAACCGGCTTCCCACGGGAAAGTCTTTCTCCACATGCAGACATGCTCCCAGGTGCCTGGGGCAAGGGGAAGGAAATGCCATACACTGACCTGGAAGAGACCACAGGACCCAGGCACAGTCTGAGCCCTTCCCTCATCCCGGCGGTTTTGCTAGTAGGAGTTCAACCCCAAGGAACACAGCCCGGAGACCCCTGGGGCAAAAACGGCTTCAGACGAGCATTATGCTCTTGCTGTGGAATACCTATCCCAAGTGGGGGTAGCCATGTAAACAAATGGCACACACCCAGGTGTAAGAAACAATATTGCGCAGGCGTGGTCTAAGCTCCTCACCTCGTCCCTGTGCTTTGGGGAGCCGGACGGACAACCGAGGCCCACGGGCCTGAGATCCGTTTGTCCAAAAGCCGGTTTCCCCGGAAACAGTTTTCCTGATGTGCAGACCCTCTCACAATTGGTTGTGGCAAGGTAAAGCAAATGCCATCCACGTCTCTGGAAGAAACCACAGTGCCCAGCCATGTTCTAAGCCCTCCCATCCTCACAGGGCTTCTGGCAGCCGTAGTGCAAAGAGAGGAGCACAGCACTTGGACCCGTTTGACAAAACCCGGCTTCCCACGGGAAAGTCTTTCTCCACGTGCAGACATGCTCCCAAGTGCCTGTGCGAAGGTGAAGGAAATGCCATACACTGACCTGGAAGAGACCACAGGGCCCAGGCACAGTCTGAACCCTTCCCTCTTCCCGGAGGTTTTGCTAGCAGGAGTTCAACCCCAACGAACACAGCTCGGAGACCCCTGGGGCCAAAACGGCTTCAGACGAGCAATATGCTCTTGCTGTGGAAAACCTATCCCAAGTGGGGGTAGCCAGGTAAACAAAATGCCACACACCCAGGTGTAAGTAACAACATTGCCCAGGCATGGTCTAAGCCCCTCACCTCGTCCCTGTGCTTTGGGGAGCCGGAGGGACAGCCGAGGCCCACGGCCCTGAGACCCCTTTGCAAAAAGCCGGCTTCCCACGGAAACAGTTTTCCTGAGGTGCAGACCCTCTCGCAAGAGGTTGTGGCAAGGTAAAGCAAATGCCCTCCACTTCTCTGGAAGAAACCACAGTGCCCAGCCATGTTCTAAGCCCTCCCATCCTCCCTGGGCTTCTGGCAGCAGGAGTGAAAAGAGAGGAGCAGAGCACTGGGACCCGTTTGACAAAAACCGGCTTCCCACGGGAAAGTCTTTCTCCACGTGCAGACATGCTCCCAGGTGCCTGTGGCAAGGGGAAGGAAATGCCATACACTGACCTGGAAGAGACCACAGGGCCCAGGCACAGTCTGAGCCCTTCCCTCATCCCGTCGGTTTTGCTAGCAGGTGTTGTACCCCAACGAACCCAGCCCTTAGACCCCTGGGGCCAAAACGGCTTCCGACGAGCAATATGCTCTTGCTGTGGAACACCTATCCCAAGTGGGGGAAGCCAGCTCAACAAAATGCCACACACCCAGGTGTAAGAAACAACATTGCCCAGGCATGGTCTAAGCCCCTCACCTCTTCCCTGTGCTTTGGGGAGCTGGAGGGACACCCGAGGCCCACGGCCCTGAGACACGTTTGGCCAAAAGCCGGCTTCCCACGGAAACAGTTTTCCTGAGGTGCAGACCCTCTCACAAGGGGTTGTGGCAAGGTAAAGCAAATGCTATCCACGACTCTGGAAGAAACCAAAGTGCCCAGCCATGTTCTAAGCCCTCCCATCCTCCCTGGGCTTCTGGCAGCAGGAGTGGAAAGGAGGAGCACAGCACTAGGACCCGTTTGACAAAAACCGACTTCCCACGAAAAAGTCTTTCTCCACGTGCACACATGCTCCCAAGTGCTGAGGACATAGTACTGAGACAACTTTGGCAGAAACGGGCTCAAATGAACAATATTTCTTGATGTGCAAACTCTATCTTAATTTGTTGTGGCAAGGTAAAGGATGTGCCATATGCTTATTTGTAAGAAATAACAGGTCCATGGACGGTCTGAGCCCTAAGATCATCACTGTTCTTTTGGTATCATGAGTTAAAACCGAGGCAAACAGCTGAGAAAATTTGGCAAAAACCGCCTTTCAGTGAAATATATTTTCTCTTTTGCAAACTCTATCATAATTGTTTGTGCCAATGTAAAGAAAATGCCATACGCTTATCTGTAAGAAACAGAAGTTTCCAGGATCGATCTGAGCCCTCACATCATCATAGTGATTTTGGTAGCATTCGTTAATCCCAAACAACACCGTATTGAGACACATTTGACAAAAAACCGCTTCCAACGAAAAATATTTTGTTCATGTTGAAACCCTATCATATGTGGTTGTGGCAATGTAAAGAAAATGCCACACCCTTATGTGTAAGAAACAACATTACCCAGGAACAGTCTAAGCCCTAACATCATCACTGTGCTTTTGGTAGCATGAGTGAAACCCGAGGAATACAGCACTTAGACACATTTGGGAAAAACCGGCTTCCAATGAAAACTATTTTCTTAACGTGGAAACCCTATCACAAGGGGTTGTGGAAGGTAAAGTAAAAAAGCGGAGTTCCAACGAGAAATATTTTCTTCACGTAGAAACCCGTTCCTGGGCACTGTTGTTTCTTACAGATAAGTGTGTGGCATTTATTTATCTGGCCACAACCACTTACGTTTGGGTTTGAAAGGGAAGAAAATATTATTCATTGGAACGCGATTTTTGCCAAATGTGTCTTAGTGCTGTTTGCCTCCGCTTTAACTCCCGCTCCCAAAAGCACAGTGCTGATATTAAGGCTCAGACTGTTCCAGGGCACTGTTGTTTCTTACAGAGAAGCGTATGGCATTTTCTTTACATTGGCACAAACAATTATGGCTTTCGGGTTCGGGTTCGGGTTCGGGGTATGGGTTCTGGTTCGGGTAGGTTTCAGGTTCGGGTTCGGGTAGGGTTCGGGTTCGGGTTCGGGTAGGGTTCGGTTTCGGTTTCGGTTCGGGTTCGCTATCGGTTTCGCTTTCAGTTATGGATTCGGGTTTGGGTTCGGGTTAGGGGTTAGGGTTCGGGTTCGGGTTCTGGTTCGGTATTGGTTTCGCTTTTGAGTATGGATTCGGGTTCGGGTTCGGGTTCGGGTTAGGATTAGGGTTCGGGTTCGGGTTCGGGTTCGGGTTAGGGTTCGGGTTCGGGTTAGGGTAAGGGTTCGGGTTAGGGTTCGGGTTCGGGTTAGGGTTAGGGTTAGGGTTAGGGTTCGTTTTCGGGTTAGGGTTCGGGTTAGGGTTAGGGTTCGGGTTAGGGTTAGGGATCGGGTTCGGGTTAGGGTTCGGTTTAGGGTTAGGGTTCGGGTTAGGGTTAGGGTTCGGGTTAGGGTTCGGGTTCGGGTTACGGTTCGGATTAAGGTTCAGGTTAGGGTTAGGGTTCGGGTTAGGGTTCCGGTTCGGGGTCGGGTTAGGTTTCGGGTTAGGATTAGGGTCAGGGTTAGGGTTAGGGTTCGGGTTCGAGTTAGGGTTCGGGTTAAGATTAGGGTTAGGGTTAGGGTTCGGGTTCGGGTTAGGGTCGGTTAGGGTTAGGATTCGGGTTAGGTTTAGGGTTAGGGTTAGGGTTAGGGTTAGGGTTCGGGTTCGGGTTCGGGTTCGGGTTCGGGTTCGGTTTAGGGTTCGGGTTAGGGTTAGGGTTAGGGTTAGGGTTATGGTTCGGGTTCGGGTTAGGGTAAGGGTTAGGGTTAGGGTTAGGGTTCGGGTTAGGTTTAGGGTTAGAGTTAGAGTTCGGGTTCAGTTTCGGGTTAGGGTTCGGGTTAGGGTTAGGGTTCGGGTTCGGGTTAGGGTTCGGGTTAGGGTTAGGGTTCGGGTTAGGTTTCGGGTTCGGGTTCGGGTTGGGGTTAGGGTTACTGTTTCGTTTAGGGTTAGGATTAGGGTTAGGGTTAGGGTTAGGTTTCCGGTTAGGGATAGGGTTAGGGTTAGGGTCATGTTAGGGTTAGGGTTCGGGTTAGGGTTAGGGTTCGGGTTAGGCTTAGCGTTAGTGTTAGGGTTAGGGTTCGGGTTAGGGTTAGAGTGAGGTTTAGGGTTTGGGTTCGGGTTAGGTTTAGGGTTAGGGTTAGGGTTAGGGTTAGGGTTCAGGTTAGGGATAGGTTAGGTTTAGGGTCGGGTTAGCGTTAGGGTTCAGGTTAGAGTTATGGTTATGGTTAGGGTTAGGGTTAGGATTAGGGATAGGTTTCGGGCTAGGGTTAGGGTTCGGGGTAGCGTTAGAGTTCGGGTTAGGGTTGGATTTTGGGTTCGGGTTCTGTTTTGGGTTCGTGTTAGGGTTAGGGTTCGGTTTAGGGTTAGGGGTCGGATTAGGGGTAGGGTTTGGGTTCGGGTTAGGGTTCGGGGTAGAGTTAGGGTTAGGGTCAAGATTTGGGTTAGAGTTCGTGTTAGGGTTAGGGTTAGGGTTAGGGTTAGGGTTAGGGTTAGGTTTCGGGTAAGGGCTCGGGTTTGGGTTCGGGTTAGGGTTAGTGTTAGGGTTAGGGTGAGGTTTAGGGTTAGGGTGAGGTTTAGGGTTTGCGTTCGGGTTACGTTTAGGGTTAGGGTTAGGGTTAGGGTTAGATTTCGGGTTAGGGTTTGGGTTAGGGTTAGGGTTTGGATTCGGGTTCGGGTTCAGGTTAGGGGTAGGGTTAGGGTTCGGGTCGGGTTAGGGTTCGGGTTCGGGGTATGGTTAGTGTTAGGGTTAGGGTTACGGTTAGGGTTAGGGTTAGGGTTATGGTTCGGGTTAGGGTTAGGGTTCGTGTTCGGGTTAGGGTTAGGGTTAGGGTTAGGGTTAGAGTTCGGTTTAGGGTTTGGGTTAGGGTTAGGGTTTGGATTCGGGTTAGGGTTAGGGTTCAGGTTAGGGTTCGGTTTCGGGTTAGGGTTCGGGTTCGGGATTGGGTTCGGTTTCAGGTTAGGGTTAGGTTTAGGGTTATGGTTAGGGTTCGGGTTAGCGTTAGGGTTAGGGTTAGTGTTTCTGTTTGGTTTAGGGTTAGGGTTAGGGTTAGGGTTAGGGTTAGGGTTCAGGTTAGGGTTAGGGTTCGTGTTAGGGTTAAGGTTACTGTTAGGGTTAGGTTTTGGGTTAGGGTTCGTGTTAGGGTACGGTTTAGGGTAAGGGTTTGGGTTAGGGTTAGGTTTAGGGTTATATTACGGGTATGGTTAGGGTTAGGGTTAGAGTTCCGGTTAGAATTCGGGTTCGGGCTAGGGTTCGGGTTAGGGCTAGGGTTCGGGTTAGGGTTAGGGTTCGGTTTAGGGTCGGGTTAGAGTTAGAGTTCAGGTTAGGGTTATGGTTAGGGTTAGGGTTATGGTTAGGGTTAGGGTTAGGTTTAGGGTTAGGGTTAAGGTTACTGTTAGGGTAGGTTTTGGGTTAGGGTTCGTGTTAGGGTTAGGGTTTGGTTTACGGTTATATTTCGGGTATGGTTAGGGTTAGGGTTAGAGTTCCGGTTAGGATTCGCATTCGGGTTAGGGTTCGGGTTAGGGCTAGGGTTCGTGTTAGGGTAGGGTTCGGGTTAGGGGTTCGGGTTTGGCTTCGGGTTAGGGATTTGCGTTAGGGCTGGGGTTCGGGTTAGGGTTAGGGTTCGGGTTATGGGTTCGGGTTTGGTTTCGTGGTAGGGATTCGGGTTCGTGTTCGGCTTGGTTCGGGTTCAGATTCATGTCAGGGTTAGGGTTCGGGTTCCGGTCAGGTTTCGGGTTAGGGTAGGGTCAGGGTCAGGGTCAGGGTTTAGGGTTTAGGGTCAGTGTCAGGGTCAGGGTTAGGGTTGGGGTCAGGGTCAGGTATTAGTGTTTAGGGTTAGGATTAGGGTCAGGGTCATGGTCAGGATCAGGGTCAGGGTCAGTGTCAGGGTTAGGGTTCGTGTTCGGTTGACGGTTTGGGTCGGGTTCCGGTTCGGGTTATGGATGGGGTTACGGTTAGGGTTCGGGTTAGGGTTAGGATTAGGGTTAGGTTTCGGGCTAGGGTTAGGGTTCGGGGTAGGGTTAGAGTTCGGGTTAGGGTTAGATTTTGGGTTCGGGTTCGGTTTTGGGTTCGTGTTAGGGTTAGGGTTCGGTTTAGGGTTAGGGGTAGGATTAGGGGTAGGGTTTGGGTTCGGGATCGGAGTAGGGCTAGGGTTAGGTTAAAGTTTTGGGTTAGGGTTCATGTTAGGGTTAGGGTTAGGGTAAGGTGAGGGTTAGGTTTCGGGTTAGGGCTCCGGTTTGGGTTCGGGTTAGGGTTAGTGTTAGGGTTAGGGTTCGGTTTAGGGTTAGGGTGAGGTTTAGGGTTTGCGTTCGGGTTAGGTTTAGGGTTAGGGTTAGGGTTTGGGTTCGGGTTAGGGTTACGGTTCGGGTTCGGGTTAGGGTTAGGGTTTGGGTTAGGTTTCCTCTTAGGTTTCGGTTTAGGGTTAGGGTTAGGGTTAGTTTTGGGTTAGGGTTAGGGTTAGGGTTAGGGGTTTGGTTTCGGGTTCAGGTTCGGGGTTTGGGTTCGGGTTCAGGTTCGCTTCAGGGTTAGGCTTCAGGTTCCGGTCAGGGTTCGGGTTAGTATTAGGGTCAGGGTCAGTGTCAGCATTAGGGTTAGGGTTAGGGTTAGGGTTAGGGTTAAGGTTACTGTTAGGGTAGGTTTTGGGTTAGGGTTCGTCTTAGGGTACGGGTTAGGGTTCGGGTTCGGGTTAGGGTTTGGTTTACGGTTATATTTCGGGTATGGTTAGGGTTAGGGTTAGAGTTCCGGTTAGGATTCGCATTCGGGTTAGGGTTCGGGTTAGGGCTAGGGTTCGGGTTAGGGTAGGGTTCGGGTTATGGGTTCGGGTTTGGGTTCGTGGTAGGGATTCGGGTTCGGGTTAGGGTTCGGGTTCAGATTCATGTCAGGGTTAGGGTTCGGGTTCCGGTCAGGGTTCGGGTTAGGGTAGGGTCAGGGTCAGGGTCTTTGTTTAGGGTTTAGGGTCAGGGTCAGGGTCAGGGTTAGGTTGGGGTTAGGGTCAGGTATTAGGGTTTAGGGTTAGGATTAGGGTCAGGGTCATGGTCAGGATCAGGGTTAGGGTTAGGGTTAGGGTT
>NW_026623056.1:0-177500 GCF_023065955.2 Ursus arctos | reverse complement strand
CTAAGCCCCTCACCTCGTCCCTGTGCTTTTGGGAGCCTGAGGGACACCCGAAGCCCAAGGCCCTGAGACCCGTTTGGCAAATAGCCGACTTCCAACAGAAACAGTTTTCCTGAGGTGCAGACCCACCTACGGTTTGCGTTAGCCCCCAGGAGGCCGTCAGGCCCAATCCCATGGCTGTGTGGCACGTGGTGGGGCGGGCCGAGGGGACTGAGCTGGCGAGTGGGACCATGGGCCCACAGGTTTTGGCGTGGGGGACTTTGAAGATCCTCAGGGGCTAGGAGGGCTCTGCTCCTTCTCCTGCCTCGTATGACCGATGGGCCCCCTAGAGTCCCAGGTGGCGTGGGGCTGCAGGGTGAGTATGGCGCTGGGTCTTGGGTCCCCAACCTCGGCCGCTGTGGGACCAGGCACCTTGGGTGGGGCCCCTCAGGAGCCCACTTAGAGTAGTGTTAGCCCCCGGGAGGCCGGCAAGCCCGACCTGTTGGATGTGCGGAGAGCAGAGGGGCAGCCCAAGATGAGGGCGCTGAGGAGTGGGAGCGTGGGCCCAAGCGTTTTGGCGCTGGGGGCCTTCAAAAGTCGTCAGGGGCTCGGAGTGCCCTGCACGTTCTCCTGCTCTGAATGACGGGCGGGGCCAATAACGGCCTGTGTGGCGGTGGGGCGAAGGGTGAGTCCAGCGCTGGGGCTCGGGGGTCCCAATCCCCCCGGCGTTGCGGTGCCAGGCTCCTTTGGAGGGGCCCCTCGGGTCAGAACAAGGGTTAGGATTAGCCCCCAGGAGGCCGGCAGGAAGGATCCACCGGCGGTGTGGCTAGCGGGCGGGGGGGGGGGGGGCGGGTGCGGTGGGGGGGGTGGGCGACCGGAGGGGAGGGCGGTGCAGAGCGGAGCGTGGCCCCAAGTGTTTTGGCGCAGGGGGCCTTCGAAGCTCCCCGGGAGCTCGGAGGGCCCTAACCTTTCACCCCCGCTGAATGACCGGCGGCGCCCCTAGCGGCCCGGGTGGCGGGGGGCTGCAGGGTGAGTTCAGCGCTGGGGTTTGGAGGTTCCCAATCCCTGGCGTTGGGGCGCCAGGCACCTTGGGATGGGCTCCTCGGGGACCCACCTAGGGTTTGGGTTAGCCCCCAGGAGGCCTTCAGGCCCAATCCCCTGGCTGTGTGGCTCGCAGTGGGGCGGACCGAGGGGAGGGAGCTGGCGAGCGGGACCGTGGGCCCACAGGTTTTGGCGCGGGGCCTTCTAAGGAGGTCGGGGGCTCGGAAGGCCCTGCCCCTTTCCCGCCTGAATGACCGGCAGCGCCCCTAGCAGCCCGGGTGCCAGGGGGCTGCAGGGTGAGTCCGGCCCTGGGGCTAGGACGTCCAGGATCCCTGGCATGGCCGCGCAAGACCCTTTGGGAGGGGCCCCTCCGGGACCGCCCTAGGGTTAAGGTTACCCCCAGGTGGCCGGCAGGTCCGATCCGCCTGCTGTCTTTCGAGCGGAGGGGCCGGTTGAGGTGAGGGCGCTGACTAGTGGGAACGTGGGCCCAAGAGCTTTGGGGCGGGGGCCATCGAAGGTCGGCGGGGGCTCAGAGGGCCCTGCCCTTTCTCCAGCCCTGAATGAGCGGCAGCCCCCCTAGTGGCCCAGGTGGTGGAGGGGCAGCAGTGTTAGTCTTGCCCTGGGGCTCGGGGGTCCCCAGTGACCGGAGTTGCGGTGCCAGGACCCTTGGGAGGGGCCCCTCGGGGGCCCACCTAGGGTTAGGATTAGCCCCCAGGACGCCGGCAGGCAGGATCCACCAGCGGTGTGGCGAGCCGGGGAGGGGGCTGCCGGAGGGGAGGGCGATGGAGAGCGGAGCGTGGGCCCAAGTGTTTTGGCGCAGGGGGCCTTCGAAGGGCCCTACCCGTTCACCCACCCTGAATGATGGGCGGCGCTCCTAGCGGCCCAGGTGGCGAGGGGCTGCAGGGTGAGTCCAGCGCTGGGGTTTGGAGGTTCCCAATCCCCAGCGTTGGGGCGCCAAGCCCCTTGGAATGGTCCCCTTGGGGACCCACCTAGGGTTTGCGTTAACCCCCAGGAGGCCGTCAGGCCCAATCCCCTGGCTGCGTGGCGCGCAGTGGGGCGGGCCGAGGGGACGGAGCTGGCGAGCGGGACCTTGGGCAGACAGGTTTTGGCGTGGGGGCCTTCGAAGATCCTCAGGGGCTAGTAGGGCCCTGCCCGTTCTCCCGCCTGAATGACGGGCGGCGCCCCTAGTGGCCCCGGTGGCGGGGGCTGCAGGGTGTGTCTGGCCCTGGGGCTAGGACGTCCAGGATCCCGGGGCGTGGCTGCACAAGGCCCCTTGGGAGGGGCCCCTCGGGGACCGACGAGGGTTAGGGTTAGCCCCCAGGAGGCTGGCAGGTCCGATCCGCCTGCTGTGTTTCCAGCGGAGGGGCAGGTTGAGGTGACGGTGCTGACTAGAGGATACGTGGGCCCAAGTGCTTTGGGGCGGGGGCGCCATCAAAGGTCGGCGGGGGCTCGGAGGGCCCTGCCCGTTCTCCCGCCCTGTATGACCGGTGGGCCCTAGAGGCCCAGGTGGCCAGGGGCTGCAGGGTGAGTCCAGCGTTGCGTCTCGGGTCCCCAATCTCCGGCACTGAGGCGCCAGGCCCCTTGGGTGGGGCCCCTCAGGAGCCCACCTAGACTTAGTGTTAGCCCCCGGGAGAGCGGCAGGTCCAATCCGCCTGCTGTGTTTCGAGCGGAGGGGCAGGTTGAGGTGTGGGCGCTGACTAGTGGGAACGTGGGCCCAAGCGCTTTGGGGCAGGGGGCCATCGAAGGTCCGCGGGGGCTCGGAGGGCCCTGCCCCTTCTCCAGGCCTGAATGAGAGACAGTGCCCCTAGTGGCCCAGGTGGTGGAGGGGCAGCAGTGTTAGTCTTGCCCTGGGGCTCGGGGGTCCCCAATCCCCAGCATTGCAGCCCCAGGCCCCTTGTCAGGGGCCTCTCGGGGACCGACCTAGGGTCAGGGTTAGCAAGAAGGATGCCGGCAGGCCCGAAATGCCTGCTGTGCAGCGAGTGGAGGGGCGGGCGGAGTGAGGACACTGGCAAGCTGGAGCCTGGGCCCAAACATTTTGGAGCGGGGCGGGGGCCTTCAAAGGTTGCCTGGGGCACAGAGGGCCCTGCCCGTTCTCACGCCCTGAATGACCGGCGGGCCCCCTAGCGGCCCAGGTGGCGGGGGGCTGCAGGGTGAGTCCGGCGCTGGGTCTCCGGTCCCCAATCCCCTGCGTTGGGGCGCCAGGCCCCTGGGGAGGGGCCCCTCAGGAGCCCACCTAGAGTTAGGGTTAGCCCCCAGGAGGCTGGCAAGCCCTATCTGCTGGATGTGCTGCGAGCGGAGGGGCAGGCTGAGCTGAGGGGGCTGAGGAGTGGGAGCGTGGGCCCAAGCGTTTTGGCGCGGGGGGCCTTCCAAAGTCGTCAGGGGCTCGGAATGCCCTGCACGTTCTCCCGCTCTGAATGACCGGCGGCGCCAATAATGGCCTGGGTGGCGGTGGGGCGGACGGTGAGTCCAGCGCTGGGGCTCGGGGGTCCCAATCCCCAGCGTTGCAGTGCCAGGCCCCTTGGGAGTGGCCCCTTGGAGGCCGAACTAGGGTTAGGATTAGCCCCCAGGAGGCCGGCAGGTAAGATCCACCGGCGGTGTGGCGAGCGGGGGGGTGGCCGAGGAGAGGGCGCTGGAGAGCGGAGCTTGCGCCCAAGTGTTTTGGCGCGGGGGCCTTGGAAGGTCGGAGGGGGCTCGGAGGGCCCTACCCGTTCTCCAGCCTGAATGACCGGCGGCGCCCCTAGCGGCCCGGGTGGTGGGGGCCTGCAGGGTGATTCCAGCACTGGGGTTTGGAGGTTCCCAATCCCCGGCGTTGGGGCGCCAAGCCCCTTGGGATGGGCCCCTCAGGGACCCACCTGGGATTGCGTTAGCCCCCAGGAGGCCTTCAGGCCCAATCCCCTGGCTGTGTGGTGCACGGTGGGGAGGGCCGAGGGGACGGAGCTGGCGAGCGGGACCTTGGGACCACAGGTTTTGGCGTGGGGGCCTTCGACGATCCTTAGGGGCTAGGAGGGCCCTGCCCCTTCTCCCGCCTGAATGACCAGCGGCGCCCCTAGCGACCCAGGTGGCGGGGGGCTGCTGGTAAAGTCCGGCGCTCGGTCTCGGGTCCCCAATCCCAGGCGTTGGGGCGCCAGGCCCCTTGGGTGGGGCCCCTCAGGAACCCACCTAGAGTTCGGGTTAGCCCCCAGTAGTCCCGCAAGCCCGATCTGCTGGATGTGCGGCGAGCGGAGGGGCAGGCCGAGCTGAGGGCGCTGAGGACTGGGAGCGTTGGCCCAAGCGTTTTGGCGCGGGGGGCCTTCAAAAGTCGTCAGGGGCTCGGAGTGCCCTGCACGTTCTCCCGCTCTGAATGATCGGCAGCGCCAATAAAGGCCTGGGTGGCGGTGGGGCGAAGGGTGAGTCCAGCGCTGGGGCTCGGGGGTCCCAATCCCCGGCGTTGCAGTGCTAGGCCCCTTGGGAGGGGCCCCTCGGGGCCGAAAAAAGGTTAGGATTAGCCCCCAGGAGGCCGGCAGGCAGGATCCACGGGCGGTGTGGCGAGGGGAGGGGGGGTCGGCCGGAGGGGAGGGCGCTGGAGAGCGGAGCGTGGCCCCAAGTGTTTTGGCGCAGGGGGCCTTTGAAGCTCCCCGGGGGCTCAGAGGGCCCTACCCGTTCTCCCCCCCTGAATGACCGGCGGCGCCCCTAGCGGCCCGGGTGCCGGGGGGCTGCAGGGTGAGTCCAGCGCTGGGGTTTGGAGGTTCCCAATCCCCGCCATTGGGGCGCCAAGCCCCTTGGGATGGGCCCCTCGGGGACCCACCTAGGGTTTGGGTTAGCCCCCAGGAGGCCTTCAGGCCCAATCCCCTGGCTGTGTGGCTCACGGTGGGGCGGACCGAGGGGAGGGAGCTCGCTAGCGGGACCGTGGGCCCACAGGTTTTGGCGCGGGGCCTTCTAAGGAGGTCGGGGGCTCGGAGGGCCCTGCCCCTTCTCCCGCCTGAATAACCTGCGGCGCCCCTAGCAGCCCGGGTGCCAGGGGGCTGCAGGGTGAGTCCGGCCCTGGGGCTAGGACGTCCAGGATCCCTGGCATGGCCGCGCAAGACCCTTTGGGAGGGGCCCCTCCGGGACCGCCCTAGGGTTAAGGTTACCCCCAGGTGGCCAGCAGGTCCGATCCGCCTGCTGTCTTTCGAGCGGAGGGGCCAGTTGAGGTGAGGGCGCTGACTAGTGGGAACAAGGGCCCAAGCGCTTTGGGGCGGGGGGCCATCGAAGCTCAGCGGGGGCTCAGAGGGCTCTGCCAGTTCTCCAGCCCTGAATGAGCGGCAGCCCCCCTAGTGGCCCAGGTGGTGGAGGGGCAGCAGTGTTAGTCTTGCCCTGGGGCTCGGGGGTCCCCAATGCCCGGAGTTGCGGTGCCAGGACCCTTGGGAGGGGCCCCTCGGGGGCCCACCTAGGGTTAGGATTAGCCCCCAGGACGCCGGCAGGCAGGATCCACCCGCGGTGTGGCGAGCCGAGGGGCGGGCCGAGGGGAGGGCGCTGGAGAGTGGAGGATGGGCCCAAGTGTTTCGGCGCAGGGGGTCTTCGAAGCTCCCCGGGGGCTCAGAGGGCCCTTCCCGTTCTCCCCCCCGAATGACCGGTGGCGCCCCTAGCGGCCCGGGTGGCGGGGGACTGCAGGGTGAGTCCAGCGCTGGGGTTTGGAGGTTCCCAATCCCCAGCGTTGGGGTGCCAAGATCCTTGGGATGGGCCCCTCCGGGACCCACCTAGGGTTTGCGTTAGCCCCCAGGAGGCCGTCAGGCCCAATCCCCTGGCTGTGTGGCGCGCGGTGGGGCGGGCCGAGTGGACGGAGCAGGCGAGCGGGACCGTGGGCCCACAGGTTTTGGCGTGGGGGACTTCGAAGATCCTCAGGTGCTAGGAGGGCCCTGTCCCTTCTCCCGCCTGAATGACCGGCAGCGCCCCTAGCAGCCCGGGTGGCGGGGGCTTCAGGGTGTGTCCGGCCCTGGGGCTAGGACGTCCAGGATCCCGGGCGTGGTAGCGCAAGGCCCCTTGGGAGGGGCCCCTCGGGGACCAACGAGGGTTAGGGTTAGCCCCCAGGAGCCCGTCAGGCCCAATCCCCTGGCTGTGTGGCATGCGGTGGGGCGGGCCGAGGGGACGCAGCTGGCGAGCGGGACCGTGGGCCCACAGGTTTTTGCGTGGGGGACTTCGAAGATCCTCAGGGGCTAGGAGGGCCCTGCCCCTTCTCCCGCCCCGTATGACCGGTGGGCCCCCTGGAGGCCCAGGTGGCGGGGGACTGCAGGGTGAGTCCGGCGCTGGGTCTCGGGTCCCCAACCTCCGCCGCTGTGGCGCCAGGCACCTTGTGTGGGGCCCCTCAGGAGCCCACCTAGAGTTATTGTTAGCCCCCGGGAGGCCGGCAAGCCCGACCTGCTGGATGTGCGGCGAGCAGAGGGGTAGGCCGAGCTGAGGGCGCTGAGGAGTGGGAGCGTAGGCCCAACCGTTTTGGCGCGGGGGGGCCTTCGAAGGTTGCCTGGGGCACAGAGGGCCCTGCCCATTCTCACGCCCTGAATGACCGGTGGGCCCCCTAGCGGCCCAGGTGGTGGGGGGCTGCGGGTAAAGTCCGGCCCTTGGTCTCGGGTCCCCAATCCCCGGCGTTGGGGCGCCAGGCCCCTTGGGTGGGGCCCCTCAGGAGCCCACTTAGAGTTAAGGTTAGCCCCCAGGACTCCCGCAAGCCCGATCTGCTGGAGGTACGGCGAACGGAGGGGCAGGCCGAGCTGAGGGCGCTGAGGAGTGGGAACGTGGGCCCAAGCGTTTTGGCGCGGGGGGCCTTCGAAAGTCTCAGGGGCTCGGAGTGCCCTGCACGTTCTCACACTCTGAATGACCGGCGGCGCCAATAACGGCCTGGGTGGCGGTGGGGCAGAGGATGAGTCCAGTGCTGGGGCTCGGGGGTCCCAATCCCCGGCGTTGCGGTGCCAGGCCCCTTGGGAGTGGCCCCTCGGGTGCCGAACAAGGGTTAGGATTAGCCCCCAGGAGGCCGGCAGGCAGGATCCAGGGGCGGTGTGGCGAGCGGGGGGGTGGCCGGAGGGGAGGGCACTGGAGAGCGGAGCATGGGCCCAAGTGTTTTGGCGCAGGGGGCCTTCGAAGCTCCCCGGGAATTCGGAGGGCCTTACCCGTTCTCCCCCCCTTAATGACCGGCAGCGCTCCTAGTGGCCCTGGTGGCGTGGGGCTGCAGGGTGAGTCCAGCGCTGGGGTTTGGAGGTTCCCAATCCCCGGCGTTGGGGCGCCAAACCCCTTGGGATGGTCCCCTCGGGGACTCACCTAGGGTTTGCGTGAGCCCCCAGGAGGCCGTCAGGCCCAATCCCCTGGCTGTGTGGCGCGTGGAGGGGCGGGCCGAGGGGACGGAGCTGGCGAGCGGGACCATGGGCCCACAGGTTTTGGCGTGGGGGCCTTCGAAGATCCTCAGGGGCTAGTAGGGCCCTGCCCGTTCTTCCGCCTGAATGACGGGCGGCGCCCCTAGCGGCCCCGGTGGCGGGGGCTGCAGGGTGTGTCCGGCCCTGGGGCTAGGACGTCCAGGATCCCGGGCGTGGCTGCGCAAGGCCCCTTGGGAGGGGACCCTCGGGGACTGACCTAGGGTTAGGGTTAGCCCCCAGGAGGCCGGCAGGTCTGATCCGCCTGCTGTGTTTGGAGCGGAGGGGCAGGGTGAGGTGAGGGCGCTGTCTAGAGGGAACGTGGGCCCAAGCGCTTTGGGGCGGGGGGGCCATCGAAGGTCGGCGGGTGCTCGGAGGGCCCTGCCCCTTCTCCCGCCTGAATGACCGGCGGCGCCTCTAGTGCCCAGGTGGTGGAGGGGCAGCAGTGTTAGTCTGGCCCTGGGGCTCGGGGGTCCCCAATCCCCAGTGTTGCAGCCCCAGGCCCCTTGTCTGGGGCCTCTCCGGGACTACCTTAGGGTCAGGGTTAGCAAGCAGGATGCCGGCAGGCGCGAAATGCCCGCTGTGCAGCGAGTGGAGGGGTGGGCCGAATGAGGGGCCAGCGAGCGGGAACCTGGGCCCAAACATTTGGCGGGGGTGCCTTCGAAGGTAGCCGGGAGCTCAGAGGGCCCTGCCCGTTCTCCCGCCCACATGAGCGGTGGGCCCCCTAGAGGCCCAGGTGGCGGGGGGCTGCAGGGTGAGTCCGGCGCTGGGTCTCGGGTCCCCAATCCCAGGCGTTGGGGCGCCAGGTCCCTTGCGAGGGGCCCCTAAGGAGCCCACCTAGAGTTAGGGTTAGCCCCCAGGAGGCCGGCAAGCCCGATCTGCTGGATGTGCAGCGAGCGGAGGGGCAGGCCGAGCTGAGGGCGTTGAGGAGTGGGAGCGGGGGCCCAAGAGTTTGGCGCGGGGGCCTTCGAAATGCGCCAGGGGCTCGGTGTGCCCTGCACATTCTCCCGCCCTGAATGACCAGCGGCGCCAATAAAGGCCCAGGTGGCGGTGGGGCGGAGGCTGAGTCCAGCGCTGGGGCGGGGGTCCCCAATCCCTGGCATTGCGGTGCCAGGCCCCTTGGGAGGAGCCCCTTGGGGGCCGACCTAGGGTTAGGATTAGCCCCGAGGAGGCCGGCAGGCAGGATCCATGGGCAGTGTGGCGGGGGAGGGGCGGGCCGAGGGGAGGGCGCTGGTGAGTGGGAGCGTGGGCACAAGTGTTTTGTCGCAGGCGGCCTTCGAAGCTCGCCAGGGGCTTGGAGGGTCCTACCCGTTCTCGAGCCTGAATGACTGGCGGCGCCGCTAGCGGCCCGGGTGGCGGGGGGCTGCAGGGTAAGTCCAGCGCTGGGGTTCGGAGGTTCCCAATCTCCAGCGTTGGGGCGCCAAGCCCCTTGGGATGGGCCCTTCGGGGACCGACCTAGGGTTAGGATTAGCCTCCAGGAGTACAGCAGGTCCGATCCGCCTGCTGTGTTTCGAGCGGAGGGGCGGGTTGAGGTGAGGGCGCTGACTAGTGGGAACGTGGGCCCAAGCGCTTGGGGAGCGGGTGAATCGAGGGTTGGGGGGGCTGGGAGGGCCCTGTATGTTCTCCTGCCCTGAATGAGCGGCAGCGCCCCTAGTGGCCCAGGTGGTGAGGGGCAGCAGTGTTAGTTTGGCCCTGGGGCACTGGGGTCCCCAATCCCCAGCGTTGCATCCCTGGGCCCCTTGTCAGGGGCCTCTCGGGGACTGACCTAGGGTTAGGGTTAGCAAGCAGGATGCCGGCAGGCCCGAAATGCCTGCTGTGTGGAAGGTGAGGGGCGGGCGGAGTGAGGGCGCTGGCGAGCAGAAGCCTGGGCCCAAACATTTTGGCGCGGGGGGCTTTCGAAGGTCGCTGCGGGCTTAGAGGGCCCTGCCTGTTCTCCCCCCCTGAATAACCGACAGGCCCCCTAGCCGCCCAGGTGTGGGGGGCTGCAGGGTGTATCCGGCGCTGGGTGTCGGGTCCCCAATCCCTGGCGTTGGGGCGCCAAGCACCTTGGGATGGGCCCCTCCGGGACCCACCTAGGGTTTGGCTTAGTCCCCAGGAGGCCATCAGGCCCAATCCCCTGGCTGTGTAGCGCGTTGCGGCGGGCCAGGGGAGGGAGCTGGCGAGCGGGACCGTGGGCCCACAGGTTTTGGCGCTGGGGCGGCCTTCGAAGGTCGTCAGGGGCTTGTAGGACCCTGCCCCTTCTACCGCCTGAATGACCGGCGGCGCTCCTAGCGGCCCGGGGGGCGGGTGGCTGCAGGGTGAGTCCGGCCCTGGGGCTAGGACGTCCAGGATCCCGGGCATGGCGGCGCAAGGCCCCTTGGGAGGGGCCCCTCGGGAACCGAGCTAGGGTAAATGTTAGCCCCCAGGAGGCCAGCAGGTCCGATCCGGCTGCTGTGTTTCGAGCGGAGGGGCGGGTTGAGGTGAGGGCGCTGACTAGTGGGAACTTGGGCCCAGGCGCTTTGGGCAGCGGGTCCATCGACAGTCGGGTGGCTGGGAGGGCCCTGTAAGTTCTACTGCCCTGAATGAGCGGCAGCGCCCCTAGTGGCCCAGGTGGTGGAGGGGCAGCAGTGTTAGTTTTGCCCTGGGGTCGGGGGTCCCCCAATCCCCAGCGTTGCAGCCCCAGGCCCCTTGTCAGTGACCTCTCGGGGATTGACCTAGGGTTAGGGTTAGCAAGCAGGATGCCTGCAGGCCCGAAATGCCGGCTGTGCGGTGAGTGGAGGGGCGGGCGCAGTGAGGGCGCTGGCGAGCAGAAGCCTGGGCCCAAACATTTTGGCGCAGGGGGTTTTCGAAGGTCGCTGGGGGCTCAGAGGGCCCTGCCCGTTCTCCCCCCTGAATAACCAGCAGGCCCGCTAGCGGCCCAGGGGCTGGGGGGCTGCAGGGTGAATTCGGGGCTGGGTCTCGGGTCCCCAATCCCTGGCGTTGTGGCGCAAAGCACCTTGGGATGGGCCCCTCCGGGACCCACCTAGGGTATGGGTTAGCCCCCAGGAGGCCATCAGGCCCAATCCCCTGGCTGTGTAGCACACGTTGCGGCGGGCCAGGGGAGGGAGCTGGCGAGCGGTACCGTGGGCCCACAGGTTTTGGCGTGGGGGGGCCTTCGAAGATTCTTAGGGGCTTGTAGGGCCCTCCCCCTTCTACCGCCTGAATGACCGGCGGCGCTCCTAGCGGCCCGGGTGGCGGTTGGCAGCAGGGTGAGTCCGGCCCTGGGGCTAGGACGTCCAGGATCCCGGGCATGGCGGCGTAAAGCCCCTTGGGAGGGGCCCCTCGGGAACAGACCTAGGGTGAGGGTTAGCCCCCAGGAGGCCGGCAGGTCCTATCCGGCTGCTGTGTTTCGAGCAGAGGGGCGGGTTGAGGTGAGGGCGCTGACTAGTGGGAACGTGGGCCCAAGCGCTTTGGGGCAGGGGTCCATCGAATGTCGAAGGGGGCTTGGAAGGCCCTGCCCCTTCTCCAGCCCTGAATGAGAGACAGCGCTCCTAGTGGCCCAGGTGGTGGACGGCAGTAGTGTTAGTTTGGCCCTGGGGTTCGGGGGTCCCCAATCCCCAGCGTTGCAGCCCCAGGCCCCTTGTCAGGGGCCTCTCGGGGACTGACCTAGGGTTAGGGTTAGCAAGCAGAATGCCGGCAGGCCCGAAATGCCGGCTGTGTGGCGAGTGGAGGGGCCGGCGGAGTGAGGGCGCTGGCAAGCAGAAGCCTGGGCCCAAACATTTTGGCGCGGGGGGCCTTCGAAGGTCGCTGGGGGCTCAGAGGGCCCTGCCCGTTCTCCCCCCCGAATGACCGGCGGCGGCTGAAGCGGCCCGGGTGGCGGGGGGCTGCAGGGTGAGTCCAGCGCTGGGGTTTGGAGGTTCCCAATCCCGACGTTGGGGCGCCAAGCCCCTTGGGATGGGCCCCTCGGGGACCCACCTAGGGTTTGCGTTAGCCCCCAGGAGCCCGTCAGGCCCAATCCCCTGGCTGTGTGGCACGCGGTGGGGCGGGCCGATGAGACAGAGCTGGCGAGCGGGACCGTGGACCCACAAGTTTTGGCGTGGGGGCCTTCGAAGGTCCTCAGGGGCTAGGAGGGCCCTGCCCCTTCTCCCACCTGAATGACCGGTGGCGCCCCTAGCGGCCGGAGTGGCGGGGGGGGCTGCAGGCTGATTCCACCGCTGGGGTTCAGTGGTTCCCAGTCCCTGGCGTTGGGTCGCCAAGTCCCTTGGGAGGGGCCCCTCGGGGACCCACCTACGGTTCAGCTTAGCCCCCAGGAGGCCTGCAGGTCCAATCCGCCTGCTGTGTTTCGAGCGGAGGGGCGGGTTGAGGTGAGGGCGCTGACTAGTGGGAACGTGGGCCCAAGCGCTTTGGGGCGGGGGGCCGTCGAGGGCAGCGGGGGCTCAGAGGTCCCTGCCCCTTCTGCCGCCCTGAATGAGCGGCAGCGCCCCTAGTGCCCCGGTGGTGGAGGGGCAGCAGTGTTAGTTTGTCCCTGGGGCTCGGGGGTCCCCAATCCCCAGTGTTGCAGCCCCAGGCCCTTTGAAAGGGGCCTCTCGGGGACTGACCTAGGGTCAGGGTTACCAAGCAGGATGCCGGCAAGCCCGAAATGCCCGCTGTGCAGCGAGTGGAGGGGCGGGCAGAATGAGGGCGCTGGCGAGCGGGAGCCTGGGCTCAAACATTTGGCGGGGGGTCCTTCGAAGGTAGCCGGGAGCTCAGAGGGCCCTGCCCGTTCTCCCGCCCTGTATGACCGGTGGGCCCCCTAGAGGCCCAGGTGGCGGGGGGGCTGCAGGGTGAGTCCGGCGCTGGGTCTCGGGTCCCCAATCTCCGGCGCTGAGGCGCTGGGCCCCTTGGGTGGGGCCCTTCAGGAGCCCACCTAGACTTAGTGTTAGCCCCCGTGAGGCCGGCAAGCCCGACCTGCTGGATGTGCGGCAAGCAGAGGGCTAGGCCGAGCTGAGGGCGCTGAGGAGTGGGAGCGTGGGCCCAACCGTTTTGGCGCGGGGGCCTTCGAAGGTTATCAGGGGCTAGGAGGGCCCTGCTCCTTCTCCCGCCTGAATGACCGGCGGCGCCCCTAGCGGCCGGAGTGGCGGGGGGCTGCAGGCTGATTCCACCGCTGGGGTTCAGTGGTTCCCAATCCCTGGCGTTGGGTCGCCAAGCCCCTTGGGAGGGGCCCCTCGGGTACCCACCTAGGGTTCAGCTTAGCCCCCAGGAGGCCGGCAGGTCCAATCCGCCTGCTGTGTTTCGAGCGGAGGGGCGGGTTGAGGTGAGGGCGCTGACAAGTGGGAACGTGGGCCCAAGCGCTTTGGGGCGGGGGGGCCATCGAAGGTCGGCGGGGGCTCGGAGGGCCCTGCCCCTTCTCCCGCCTGAATGACCGGCGGCGCCCCTAGCGGCCCAGGTGGCGGGGGGCTGTGGGTAAAGTCTGGCGCTCCGTCTCGGGTCCCCAATCCCAGTCGTTTGGGCGCCAGGCCCTTTGGGAGGGGCCCCTCAGGAGCCCACCTAGAGTTAGGGTTAGCCCCCAGGAGGCCGGCAAGCCCTATCTGCTGGATGTGCGGCGAGCGGAGGGGCAGGCCGAGCTGAGGGTGCTGAGGAGTGGGAGCGGGGGCCCAAGCGTTTTGGCGCGGGGGGCCTTTGAATGTCGTCAGGGGCTCGGAGTGCCCTGCACGTTCTCCCGCTCTGAATGATCGGCGGCGCCAATAACGGCCTGGGTGGCGGTGGGGCGGAGGGTGAGTACAGCGCTGGGGCTCGGGGGTCCCAATCCCCAGTGTTGCAGTGCCAGGCCCCTTGGGAGTGGCCCCTTGGAGGCCGAACTAGGGTTAGGATTAGCCCCCAGGAGGCCGGCAGGCAGGATCCACCGGCGCTGTGGCGAGCAGGGGGGCGGGCCGAGGGGAGTTCGCTGGAGAGCGGGAGCGTGGGCCCAAGCGTTTTGGCAGAGGGGGCCTTCGAAGCTCGCCGGGGGCTCGGAGGGCCCTACCTGTTCTCCCGCCCTGAATAACCGGTGGCACCTGAAGCGGCCCAGGTGGGTGGAGGGTGGCTGCAGGGTGAGTCCAGCGCTGGGCTTTGGAGGTTCCCAATCCCCGGCGTTGGGGCGCCAAGCCCCTTTGGATGGGCCCCTCGGGGACCCACCTAGGGTTTGCGTTAGCCCCCAGGAGCCCGTCAGGCCCAATCCCCTGGCTGTGTGGCGCAAGGTGGGGTGGGCCGAGGGGACGGAGCTGGCGAGCGGGACCATGGGCCCACAGGTTTTGGCGTGGGGGCCTTTGAAGATCCTCAGGGGCTAGGAGGGCCCTGCCCCTTCTCCCACCTGAATGACCGGCGGCGCCCCTAGCGGCCCCGGTGGCGGGGGCTGCAGGGTGTGTCCGGCCCTGGGGCTAGGACGTCCAGGATCCCGGGGCGTGGCTGCGCAAGGCCCCTTGGGAGGGGCCCCTCGAGGACCGACCTAGGGTTAGGGTTAGCCCCCAGGAGGCCGGCAGGTCCGATCCGCCTGCTGTGTTTCGAGCGGAGGGGCAGGTTGAGGTGAGGGCGTTGACTAGTGGGAACGTGGGCCCAAGCGCTTTGGGGCGGGGGGCCGTCGAGGGCAGCGGGGGCTCAGAGGTCCCTGCCCTTTCTGCCGCCCTGAATGAGCGGCAGCGCCCCTAGTGCCCCGGTGGTGGAGGGGCAGCAGTGTTAGTCTGTCCCTGGGGCTCGGGGGTCCCCAATCCCCAGTGTTGCAGCCCCAGGCCCTTTGAAAGGGGCCTCTCGGGGACTGACCTAGGGTCAGGGTTACCAAGCAGGATGCCGGCAGGCCCGAAATGCCCGCTGTGCAGCGAGTGGAGGGGCGGGCAGAATGAGGGCGCTGGCGAGCGGGAGCCTGGGCTCAAACATTTGGCGGGGGGTCCTTCGAAGGTAGCCGGGAGCTCAGAGGGCCCTGCCCGTTCTCCCGCCCTGTATGACCGGTGGGCCCCCTAGAGGCCCAGGTGGCGGGGGGGCTGCAGGGTGAGTCCGGCGCTGGGTCTCGGGTCCCCAATCTCCGGCGCTGAGGCGCCGGGCCCCTTGGGTGGGGCCCTTCAGGAGCCCACCTAGACTTAGTGTTAGCCCCCGTGAGGCCGGCAAGCCCGACCTGCTGGATGTGCGGCAAGCAGAGGGCTAGGCCGAGCTGAGGGCGCTGAGGAGTGGGAGCGTGGGCCCAACCGTTTTGGCGCGGGGGCCTTCGAAGGTTATCAGGGGCTAGGAGGGCCCTGCTCCTTCTCCCGCCTGAATGACTGGCAGCGCCCCTAGCGGCCGGAGTGGCGGGGGGCTGCAGGCTGATTCCACCGCTGGGGTTCAGTGGTTCCCAATCCCTGGCGTTGGGTCGCCAAGCCCCTTGGGAGGGGTCCCTCGGGTACCCACCTAGGGTTCAGCTTAGCCCCCAGGAGGCCGGCAGGTCCAATCCGCCTACTGCGTTTCGAGCGGAGGGGCGGGTTGAGGTGAGGGCGCTGACAAGTGGGAACGTGGGCCCAAGCGCTTTGGGGCGGGGGGGCCATCGAAGGTCGGCGGGGGCTCGGAGGGCCCTGCCCCTTCTCCCGCCTGAATGACCGGCGGCGCCCCTAGCGGCCCAGGTGGCGGGGGGCTGCGAGTACAGTCTGGCGCTCCGTCTCGGGTCCATAATCCCCGGAGTTTGGGCGCCAGGCCCTTTGGGAGGGGGCCCTCAGGAGCCCACCTAGAGTTAGGGTTAGCCCCCAGGAGGCCGGCAAGCCCTATCTGCTGGATGTGCGGCGAGCGGAGGGGCAGGCCGAGCTGAGGGCGCTGAGGAGTGGGAGCGTGGGCCCAAGCGTTTTGGTGCTGGGGGCCTTCGAATGTCGTCAGGGGCTCGGAGGGCCCTACCCGTTCGACCCTGAATGACTGGCGGCGCCCCTAGCGGCCCGGGTGGCGCGGGGCTGCAGGGTGAGTCCAGTGCTGGGGTTCGGAGGTTCCCAATCCCCAGCGTTGGGGCGCCAAGCCCCTTGGGATGGGCCCTTCGGGGACCGACCTAGGGTTAGGATTAGCCTCCAGGAGTACGGCAGGTCCGATCCGCCTGCTGTGTTTCGAGCGGAGGGGCGGGTTGAGGTGAGGGCGCTGACTAGTGGGAACGTGGGCCCAAGCGCTTTGGGGAGCGGGTGCATCGACGGTCGGGGGGGCTGGGAGGGCCCTGTGAGTTCTCCTGCCCCGAATGAGCGGCAGCGCCCCTAGTGGCCCAGGTGGTGGAGGGGCAACAGTGTTAGGCCCTGGGGCTCGGGGGTCCCCAATCCCCAGCGTTGCATCCCCAGGCCCCTTGTCAGGGGCCTCTCGGGGACTGACCTAGGGTTAGGGTTAGCAAGCAGGATGCCGGCAGGCCCGAAATGCCGGCTGTGCGGCGAGTGGAGGGGCGGGCGGAGTGAGGGCGCTGGCGAGCAGAAGCCTGGGCCCAAACATTTTGGCGCAGGGGGCCTTCGAAGGTTGCTGGGGGCTCAGAGGGCCCTGCCCGTTCTCCCCCCCTGAATAACCGGCGGGCCCCCTAACGGCCCAGGGGGTGGGGGGCTGCAGGGTGAATCCGGCGCTGGGTCTCGGGTCCCCAGTCCCTGGCGTTGGGATGCCAAGCACCTTGGGATGGGCCCCTCGGGGACCCACCTACGGTTTGGGTTAGCCCCCAGGAGGCCATCAGGCCCAATCCCCTGGCTGTGTAGCGCACGTTGCGGCGGGCCAGGGGAGGGAGCTGGCGAGCGGGACCGTGGGCCCACAAGTTTTGGCGCGGGGCGGGGCCTTCGAAGGTCGTCAGGGGCTTGTAGGGCCCTGCCCCTTTTACCGCCTGAATGACAGGCAGCGCCAATAACGGCCCGGGTGGCGGTGGGGCGGAGGGTGAGTCCAGCGCTGGGTCTCGGGTCCCCAATCTCAGGCGTTGGGGCGCCAGGCCCCTTGCGAGGGGCCCCTAAGGAGCCCACCTAGAGTTAGGGTTAGCCCCCAGGAGGCCAGCAAGCCCTATCTGCTGGATGTGTGGCGAGCGGAGGGGCAGGCAGAGCTGAGGGCGCTGAGGAGTTGGAGCGTGGGCCCAAGCATTTTGGTGTGGGGGGCCTTCGAATGTCGTCAGGGGCTCGGAGTGCCCTGCACGTTCTCCCGCTCTGAATGATTGGCGGCGCCAATAACGGCCTGGGTGGCGGTGGGGCGGAGGGTGAGTCCAGCGCTGGGGCTCGGGGGTCCCAATCCCCGGGGTTGCGATGCCAGGCCCCTTGGGAGGGGCCCCTTGGGGGCAGAACTAGGGTTAGGATTAGCCCCCAGGAGGCCGGCAGGCAGGATCCTTTGGCGCTGTCGAGCAGGGGGGCGGGCCGAGGGGAGGGCGCTGGAGAGCGGGAGCGTGGGCCCAAGTGTTTTGGCGCAGGGGGCCTTCGAAGCTCGCTGGGGGCTCAGAGGGCCCTACCTGTTCTCCCGCCCTGAATGACCGGCGGCGCCCCAAGCGGCCCGGGTGGCGGGGGGCTGCAGGGTGAGTCCAGCGCTGGGCTTTGGAGGTTCCCAATCCCCGGCGTTGGGGCGCCAAGCCCCTTGGGATGGGCCCCTCGGGGACCCACCTAGGGTTTGCGTTAGCCCCCAGGAGGCCGTCAGGCCCAATCCCCTGGCTGTGTGGTGCGCGGTGGGGCGGGCCGAGGGGACGGAGCTGGCGAGCGGGACCTCGGGCCCACAGGTTTTGGCGCGGGGGCCTTCGAAGGAGGTCGGGGGCTCAGAGGGCCCTGCCCCTTCTCCTGCCTGAATGACCGGCGGCGCCCCTAGCAGCCCGGGTGCCAGGGGGCTGCAGGGTGAGTCCGGCCCTGGGGCTACGACGTCCAGGATCCCCGGCATGGCGGCCCAAGACCCCATGGGGCTGCGGGTAAAGTCCGGCGCTCCGTCTCGTTTCCCCAATCCCCGGCGTTTGGGTGCCAGACCCCTTGGGAATGGCCCCCCGGGGGCCGACCTAGAGTGAGGGTTAGCCCCAGGAGGACGGCAGGCCGGATCCGCCGGGTGTGCCGCAAGCAGAGGGGCGGACCGACATGAAGGTGCTGGCGAGCGAGCTTGGGCCCAAGCGTTTTTGCGCGGGGGGCCTTCGAAGTTTGCTGTGGGCTCAGAGGGCCCTGCCCGTTCTCCCGCCCTGAATGACCGGGGGCGCCCCTAGCAGCCCGGGTGGCGGCGGGGCGGCACAGTGAATCCGGCGCTGGAGCTCAAGGGTCCCCAATCCCTGGCGTTTTGGTGCGAAACCCCTTGGGATAGGCCCCTCGGGGGCCAACCTAGGGTTAGGGTTAGCCCCTATGAGGCCGGCAGCCCTGATCCGCCGGCTGTGCAGCGAGCGGAGGGGTGGGCCAAGGTGAGGGCGCTGGAGAGCGGGAGCGTGGGCCCAAGCGTTTTGGCGCGGGGGGGCCTTCGAAGGTCTTCGGGGGCTCGGAGTGCCCTGCCCGTACTCCCGCCCTGAATGACCGGCGGCGCCCCGAGCGCAGGGTGGCGGCGGGGCAGCAGCGTGATTCCGGCGCTGGGGCTCCGGGGTCCCCAATCCCCGGTGTTGCTACGCCAGACCAGTTGTGAGGTGCCCCTCGGGGACCGACCTAGGGTTAGTGTTAGCCCCAAGGAGGCCGGCAGGCACGATCCACCAGCGGTGTGGCGAGCGGAGGGGCGGGCCGAGGTGATTGCGCTCACGAGGGGGAGCGTGGGCCCTAGCGTTTTGGCTCCAGGGGCCTTCGAAGGTCCCAGGAGGCTCGGAGGGCCCTGCCCGTTCTCCGGCCCTGAATGACCAGCGGTACCACTAGTGGCCCGGGTGGCGGCGGGGCGGCACGGAGAGCTCGGCGCTGGGGCTCAGGGGTCTTCAATCGCAGGCATTTGGGCGCCAGGCCCCTTGGGAGGGGCCCCCCGGGGGCCGACCTAGAGTGAGGGTTAGCACCAAGGAGGCCAGCAGGCCTGATCCGCCTGCTCTGCGTCGAGTGGAGGGGCGGGTTGAGGTGAGGGCACTGTCGAGGCGGAGCATGAGCCCAAGCGTTTTGGCCCAGGGGGCCTTCGAAGGTAATCGGGGGCTCGGAGGACCCTGCCCGTTCTCCCGCCCTGAATGACCGGCCGCACCCCTAGCGGCCCAAGTGGCGGTGGGGCAGCAGGGTGAGTCCGGCGCTGGGGCTCGGGGGTCCCCAATCCCCGGTGTTGCAGCGCCAGGCCCCTGAATAGGCCCCTCGAGGGCCTACCTAGGGTTAGGGTTAGCCCCCAGGAGGCCAGCATGCCTGCTTCTCCAGCTGCGCGGCGAGCGGAGGAGCGGGCCGAGGCGAGGGCGCTGGCGAACGGGAGCGTGGGCCCAAGCGTTTTGGGGCGAGGGGCCTTTGAAGGTCGAAGGGGGCTCGGAGGGCCCTGCCCCTTCTCCCACCCTGAATGACCGGTGGCGCCCCTAGCGGCCCAGGTGGTGGCGGGGTGGCAGTGTGAGTGCGGCAATGGGGCTCGGGGGTCCCCAATCCCTGGCGTTGCGGCACCAGACCCCTTGGGAGGGGCCCCTTGGTGGCCGATCTAGGGTTACGGTTAGCGCTCCATTCTAGTCGGCAGTCAGACAGTGACCCTAGGTATGATGAGAGGGAGGGGGTAACGGCATTTCATCTGATCGCCCCCCCACCCCTCTGGCCTCCTCTAGCTACGGATGCGTCCTCTCTTCCTGGGACGAGATCGGCGGAGCCCGTGAGCAGCGGGGCATGTGAGTGAGCTTTGGCTAATGCAGAGGGCCCTTCCTTCTTCGAGAGGGCAGTGAGGGGACTGTGTTCTGGGGGCTGCTGGACCCTCATCCCACACATCTGCAATTCCTGTGAGAGGGTCCAGGTCTGAGGGCTGCTTCTGCAGAAGAGGAAAGGGGTCCTGAGGAGCCCTGGGTGGGCTGTGGGCACTGTGGGAGAGCAGAGGGGGCTGGAGGGCAGCCTCAGCCCCTAACAGAGTCATTCCCCTTCCCCGCCGCCTCCCAGCCCTGTCTCTACCCCAATCCTGGGACCCAGAACAAAGGGCATGGCTTCCACACATCTGGTGGAACGTCGACACTGGGTGCTCAGCAGGTACTCAGGAGACCCAGGGAGAGCTCGGGGACTGGACGTCCCTCACCCAGTGGGAGATTAGCGTCCACGGAAGGACACCCTCTCCTGGCACCTACTGAACGAGGCAGCACGTAGGCACGGGAGGGGAAGTGGGAGGTCTCAGGAGGGTCCTGGGAAGGCCAGGGATGGGAGAGTCCCTTTGTTCCCTCCTTGGTTGGACAGTCACAGAGCACTAGTGTGCCCTGAGGGCAAAGACCACGGCAGACACGCCACCCCTCCCTGCCCACATGCAGTGGAAGTCACGCGGCAAGTGGGCAGGGAGACTGAGCAGGGCGTCCAGCTTCCGCTTGGAGGACAAAAATGGTCACACCAGGGGTCAAGGGCTCCCACTCACAGAGGCTTTGGGTCAGCCCAAAGGTGGACATGGAGTAGGAATGGGCTCTGACAGCCGGGAGCCGGGGACCCAGGGGCCCAGGTTCCCACAGGGGTTCCCTGGGGCATCCGTGTGGGAGGTGCCCTGTCCTCTGACTCCTCTGCCCACCTGTCTGTCCCCAGGGCCATCTCCTCCATCCTGGGCACCTGGCTGGGCCACTACCCTGAAGATTTCTTCCAGCCCCCAGAATTTCCCTGCCTAAAGACACTACTGGCATACGTAGGGCTCAACGTGCCAGGCTCAGACCTGGAGCAACGTGCCTGGCTCCTCCTCTCTCAGCTGCGACACCTCGAGCCCACTGAGCCGGAGGCTGGGGGTGAGGAGGACTGGGGGTGACTGATGGAGGGCTGTGGAGGGGAGAGAGTGGGCCACACAGAGCAAGCCTCCACAGACTGCAGTGTGGCTGGGAGCAAGGAGTGGTCTCAGATCACTGTCCCCATGGGCTACAGTTTGGGGAGACCACCCAGGGACAGATTCTTAGACTCAAACAATATTGAGTGGTGGGCAAAGTTGCCTTCATTTGGAAGGGACATGGAAAGACAATCATGATGACCATACTTTCTCTTCTTGGAGCGACAGCAGCAGCCCCAGAGCGAGATCCAGAACCGCGCCGAAAGCTAGTCCCAGCTCCCACTGTGGTGCCTGCTGCAGCTTCAGAGCCTGAGCTGGAAAATCCCAACACTGTTGCTGGAGCTCAGCAACTCAAAAGAGCAGGGACGTCACCTGCCATGTTGGGCCCGGTGCAGCTGGTGGTCAGAGCTCTGATCCACCGTGAGGACGTGCAAGAGTCACCTGCGCCTTTGGAAAGCCAGGAGCCTCAGCAGGCCCCAGCACCAGCCATGGAGGTCCCTGAAGAACCCGTGATGACACCTCCCATTTCAGAGCCACGGCAGGATATACTCACAGCTCTGACTCCCTGTCGGGAGCTTGAAGACCCCCCTGCACCTTGTGCAGCCTCGGTGCCCGCGCACACTGCAGCACTAGCTATGGAGGTTCCTGAAGGGCCCCTGATGCCACCTGTCCTGTCAGAGCCAACGGAGGTTACACTCACAGCTCTGACGAACGGTCATGAGCTGCAAGAGCCACTGGCATCTATGGCAGCCTGGGCGCCCGCGCACGCTGCAGCACTAGCTATGGAGGTCCCTGAAGGGCCCCTGATGCCACCTGCCCTGTCAGAGCCAACGAAGGTTACACTCACAGCCCTGATGAACGGTCATGCGCTGCAAGAGCCACTGGCGTCTATGGCAGCCTGGGCGCCCGCGCACGCTGCAGCACTAGCTATGGAGGTCCCTGAAGGGCCCCTGATGCCCCTTGCCCTGTCAGAGCCAGCGGAGGATATACACAGAGCTCTCACTCCCTGTCAGCAGCTTCAAGAGCCACCTGCACCTTTGGCAGCCCCGGAGTCCAAGCAGGCTACAGCACCAATTATCGGGGTTGCCGGAGGGTGCTGGCAACCATTTCTCTCAGTGGAGCAACTGGCCTCGGCCCCGGAGCAGCAGTTCCTGCTCGCTGAATCCCCAAAGGATGGCTTTCCCTCCCCTGTCATTCCAGTGTTTCTAATTTTTGCGTTGTTCATGCACCTATTTCATAGCTTAATATATTCTGGTCTATAAATAAAGATAAATTGAGTTTTCATGGAATTTTACTCTGATCCTTTTAAATTGTACATCCAGGTGTCATTCGATACAGAGTGTTTCACAACCTTGTCCTTCTACAATATTTCCCTCCAGGAGACTCCCGTGCCACTCGTCAGATACTGCTCATTCTCTCAGCACAGTCCCTGCAGCCACAGCTCCCCTCTCTGCCTCTGTGAGTTACTTCTTCTGGGTTTTCATGTGTGTGGGATCAAACAGTGTGGCCTTTTTCTATCTAGCTACGTAACCTATGAGTGATTCATTTATTTTTTTCAGGTTTCTTTCTCTTAACAAACAAAGAAACAAACACACAAAAACAGAAACAAAAAAAACCCACCATTTTACTACAAAGGAATATTCCTGATACAATACCGCGCAGGTGAAGCCCCAAAATGAAATGTTTTCATGATCTGGGATAGGCTTCCCTTTTGTAAGTGTGACCCAAGAGCCAGAAATACCTGGGTCCATGAGACACCTGCAAAATCTTTCATTTTCCAGGATAGGCCAGGTTTCAATGATTCTAATGTGCATATTATAAAAATATTGAGACTGCATATTAAATCTTCCTCTTTATTACAAACATATCAGGTAATTAAAAGGTTCTCTAAGGTTTTAGCCAGATTACGTTTTGTTAGTAAAATAGTGATGTAAATATGAAGAAAGGAAGACACATTCCTTCTACCTTCTACCATGATAGCCCATAACGCATGGCGTCCCTCTTCCAGTCCTTTCTCTCGGAGTGTATGGGTGAGTGTGTGCGGGGGAGGGGGTTTGCCTGTGTGTGGGACAGGGTGGGGCAGGGAGGGTTTCACAGCTGGGCTCTTGTTCGGCCTGAGGTCCCCACAGTGGACAGGCACTGCTACTCCTCTCCTGTCCCCTTCTGCATTTTCAGGGGCTACACATCATTTACTCAGCAGCACCACCTGCCGAACAATTGAGACCTCTCCAATTCTTTGAGTCTCATCCTTAAAGTGAAGGGTACAATGTGCCGTAAATCTCTTTGGCTTAAGACTGTTTCCTAAAAGCACAATTTCTGGAACACACTTTAGTCCCATTGTTTCAGTATTGGCTGCAGGGTCCTCTATCTATACTCTCTTTCTTTCCGTGGAGCCTTGCTCGGGAAAGGAGGGTCCCCGGAGACTAGAGAGGAACCCTGAAATCATGAGGAAGACAAGCCAGCAGTGAGGCCATCAGGCTACCTGGGCGGGACCTGTGAAGCAGGGAAGAGCCTGTCCATACCGCCCTCATGGATCCTCCCTCCACAAGCATCCCTGCCCCACCACACACACACACACACACACACACACACACACCCCGCCCTGGAACACCCCTCATCCAGACCCCGTCCCAGGACACACCCCAGCCACTCCAGCCCCTCCTGCTCTAGAACTCGGCTTCTAAGTAGAGCAACCAGGTCCTGCTTCCAGGCCAGCAGAGGGGCGTCGGCCGGGCCACACTTGTCTGCTTGCTCCGGGTCCATCCTTTTTGGGCCCTCTCCTCCCAGGAAGGAACCAACCTCTCATGGCAGCTCAGGTCAGTGAGTCACAGACATGACCTGAATGTGTTCATCCATATGTCCACTAGGTGGCAACAGCAAGAACTGCTTGAACCTCTGTGAACAGGAGGGACCTTTACTGAGGAGGGAAGAGAAGGCTAGCTGAGGACAAAGCCGGAACTGACACCCCACACCCACCCCCCACCATGGGGTGTACGTGACATTCCTCGGGCACTCCTGGCTGCCCTAAAGGACAAAGAAAGAGTTAACCTATAGACACCACAATCCTGCAAGACTTAAGTCTCCCTCAGTTTCCCAATGTCTTAGCAGTTTACAAGAACCAAGCATTTCTATCAATAACTTAGCTTCCTGAAGGGAAAGCAGATACAACGAAATGTCCTTATAATCTGCAGCCTCCAGGAAGTTCCCAACCGTCTTAATGTTCATGCCTTGCTAGAGGGCAAAACCACCTTCCCTAGACAATGGCAGGGCCTCTGTACCTTGTGAGTCTTCTTTAACATATGCAAGTATTATCTCAACCTCCCTTTTTCCTTACCTTCCCCCAACCCCATAGTCTATCATCAGCCAGCCCTCACAAGCCAGGGCAGCAGCTCTTTCTGCCACCTGTCCTGTCATAAACCACCAATTTTGCACCAAAGACGTCTCGAGAATTCCTTCCTGGTCGTCGGCTGCGGATTCCACCCCACTGAACCTCACCTATATTCCACAACCTCCTCATTTCCAAAGCACACTGGGTGCTCATGGAAGCTGCAGGATGGACAGAGCCTCAACCGGCGGCTTTGGCACTGGGCATAGCCCCTCCACACCACTCAGGCTCCTCCAGCAGTGACCCCCTGCCCCTGCCAGCCCCAATTCTTAATAACCCTCCAGTTCAGTTGTTGTGACAGCAGTGCCTACGCTTCCTGCTGCAGACACAAGTGAGGAGAAGGGAGAGATCCCTCTCCTTGCACGAAGTCACTTGACGGGGAGTCCACTTGATCAGAAGCTCTCCATCTGGGAGCCCTGCAAAGGACAGGAATGCTGTGACCCTCCGCCTTCCCCAAGGAGCTTTGGTGTGGGGAGCACCGCAGAAGTCTACAGAACTTGGCGCACAACAGCATCACACCTCCACGCCTACAGATGCGGGCGGCCGTTTTTATTCTCACCCTCTCAAGAGGTGAGGAAAGCCCTCTGGGCACACAAGGCACACAGAACAACCAGCTGACCCTGAGCCCCACCGGGCCCCCTGACGGGGGCAGTGCATCCCCGTCCAGGCAAAACCACCTGAGAATCAGCGCACTGGGCCCCTGCCCCCCGAAAATGAGGTGAAAGAACAAGTGAACAGCAAGTTTACAGACCAAAGAGGACGGCCAAACTCCAGCGCTAGGGGAAAATAGCACCTAGAGCTCGAGGCTTTTTCTCATGATTCATTTCTCTCTCCATTCAAAATTTTCCATTTCGTTTTTTTTTCTTTTTTCCCTTTCCAACTACCTTTTTTAATTTTAGCAACACTTCAATTTTCAATCTTTTCTTAACTTTCATTTTTTACATTGACATTTTATACATATATTCTTCATTTTTGGATTCCTGTTGCTACATTCAATTTGATTTCTGTATAATATGAGTTTGGCTTTCTTTACAATTTTGGGATTTAGTGACTTCCAACACACAGACCAAAAGATACTCGGGACCATGTGGCTCACCCTGTTTTGTCCACCCTGTGAGATTCTAATCTCTCTCTCCCCCAACCATTCTTCTCTGGGAAAAGTGACTAGAGGGAGGGATTCACAGCAAAAAAAAAAAAAAAAAAAAAAAGAGCCAGAGGTAACACTCTCTGCAACTAATCTAATGCATAGGGTTTTAAGTAAGAAGTCACAGCTGGAACTCAGGATGACAATTACAAAGTTGCTAGCTGGGCTTGAAAAAAGTATAAATGACACGAGAGACTCTCATAGTGCAGAAATGAAATCGAATCAGGCCCAAATTCCAAAGGCTCTAACTGAGATGCAGTCTACATTGGATGTGCATGCTCTAACGGCTAGGGTCAATGAGGAGAAGACAGAGTCAGTGACACCAAAGACAAGCTGATGGAAAGGAAGGAAGCTGAGGAAAAGAGAGAAAGCCAACGAATGGACCATGGGTGGAGGAGTCGAAAAATCAGTGATGCCACAAAAGGAAACAATATTGGAATTACTTCTGGCCCCGAGGGAGAAGACACAGAGGGACAGAAGATCTATCTGTGTAGATCGTAGCTGAGAACTTCCCTAATCTGGGAGGGAAACAGGCATTCAAGTCCAAGAGGTAGAGAGGACTCTTCCCCAAATCCATAAGAATAGAGGAATACCCTAACATATACTAGTGATGTTTGCAATTTCAGACAGAAAGAGAAACTCCTGAAAGCAGTTTGAGACAAGAGGATCTTCACCGACAGGGGTAAGCACGTTAGACTAGCCACATACCTATCCACAGAGTCCTGGCACACCAGAAAGGGCTGGTGTGATTGAGTCATGGTACTAAGTGAGAAAAACATGGAGCCAAGAACGCTTTACCCAGCAAGGAGTCATTCCGAATAGGAGCAGAGATAAAGAGCTTCCAGGACAGAAAGAAACTCAAAGGATTTGGCCGCTAAACCACCCTGCAAGAATAGGAAGGGGGATCCTGTAATTGAAGACAGACTCCAAGAGTAACACAGACCAGAAAGAAACAGAGACCATCTACAGAATTAGGAACGTGACAGGTAATGCAATGGACTCATCTCCATCTGCTTTTTAGATTTTTTCTTTATCATTGGTCTTAAGCAATTTTATTGGGATGTAGGTTGATAAGGAGGTTTTTTTTCATGATCCTTATGTTTGGGGTTTTTGTTGCCTGGATTCCTGAATTCTTAAAAATATGGGTGTAGAGGGTTCATACAATTCAGATAACAATCAGAATTACTTCTTCAAACAGTTTTTTTCTGTACCTCAGCCAATTTCGTATCTACCAGGCCACTTGAAATTGCTACAAAGCTCACACATACTCTAGTGTTTGTGTGCAGGGCGTGGTTTGCACCCTTCCTTTTCTCTGCTTTATTCTGGACAACTGCTATGATCATACATTCAAGTTCTCTCTCTCTGTCTCTCGCTCTCTTTTTGCTATTTAGTGTCTAACGGGAAAGAAAGCCCATCTACTACATTTTTCATCTTAGACGTGCCACTGTTCAGCTCCAGAAGTTGGGTTTTCCTTGTTTTCATATTTCCTATATCTGTTTCACTTCATCCTTTGTGTACATTCTTACGTATATAAAACGTCTTTCTAACAGTTGTTTGAATGTCCATGTGCAATACTTCCATCATCTTTTTCATTTCTGGGTAGGTTTCTATTGTTTAATCTTTCTCCTCAGTACGAGGTGAACTCTTCTCCTTCTTTGCATCCTGGTAATCTTTTGTTGGAAGACAGGTATTGTGAATTTTAATTGTTAGATATTAACTATGGCTTATATTTCTACACATACTCCTGAGGATTGTTCTGATGGTGAGGTAGGTTCCTGGAAGACGATTTTATCCTTCCAGACTAGCTTTCCAAAGGTTTGTTGGGTGGTATCACAGTAGTCTTCAATGTATTTTGCTATTGTTCTGTTGGTATTCTGAGCTCTCTTTGCAATGTCCCACGAATTACGAGGTTTTCCACTCTGCCTGCTGCTGGTAGCACAGACTTTTCCTGATTGTGTGTGAAGGCTAGTGACATTTTCCTCTCTGCTTCCCCTGGGCTATGATTTTCCCCACACCACATAGGTTCCTCACACACGTGCCCTACTGAGGAATTCCATGAAAACTCAAAAGTGATCCTAGATGGCTTTCTGAGGTCCTCTTTCTCTGTGCAGCTCTCCTCAGTATTCTGTACTGTAAACCACAGCTATATTGACTTCTCCAAACTTCCATCTTTCTGTCTCCAACTCATGGAAATGGCTGAGCTTCACCTGTATTCTTCATCCCTGACCCGTAGACTAGAAATGAAATCTCTTTAGGCAGTAAGTTAGGGAAATACAGAGTCCCCCATGTTTGTCTTCCCTCTTGCACTAGTCACTTCCCTGCATTGCCTGGAAATATATCGACAGTGTTCTTTTGCCAGGGTGCCTGGGTGGCTCAGTTGCTTAAGCCTCCTACTCGTGATCTGGACTCAGGTCACGAACTCAGGGTCTTGGGATCAAGACCAGCATTGGGCATCACACTCAGCACAGAGTCGGCTTGAGATTCTGTCTCCCCTCTCCCTCTATCCTCCCCACCCCCCACATTCTGTCTCTCAAACCAACATAGAAAATCTTTCAAATGAAATAAAATCAGTTACGTAACAGGCAGCCTCTGCAACGAGGGGAAGACCCCAGCAGGGTCCGTGCCTTGCCCAGAATCACAGACTGGTAAGAAGGCAGAACCAGGCCTGAACCCAGCTCTCCGAGTGTCCTCAACGTTGGGGCGCTGGCTGAACCTAGCTACTCACTGGGAGCTCGGGAAGAGGTTGTGTTTTGGAACTGGCTGTAGACCTGGAGGTGGTATGGGGGTGAGAAGAAACATCGACATCCCAGGCAGGAGGCTTCCCAGCACGTACCTGTCTGAGGAGGAGCCCAGGCCAGGGCAACCCACTGACGGCACCCCTGCCCGCATGACACCCAGAGGAAAGGAGGGATGGCTCGTGACACACAACTGGCAGCGTCTAGGGGTAAGGGTGGGCTCAGCCCCTCTAAGCCAAGGTTCCAATGCCTTCTGCAGGATTGGCCTTGGAAATCAGAAAGCCTAAGACCTGGGAAAGCTATTTCCCATAAACCCTAGGTGGGACTGTCATCTTCTGGGCCTGCACAATAGGAGTATTGGGGCACACACATGTGCACAGTTACACACACAACACAATAGGGACTGTGGGTGGGATCGGAAGAGCTACAGACTCAGAGAAGGTGAGAAAGGAAGAAAATGTGGTGGCAGTTATTCCCTACGTACGACACCACTCCCCCAATTTCTTAGATGGTATCCCACCTATGCCTGTGGACTTCTGCAAGAAGTACATGCTGGAATAATCCCTATCGCACAGGCAAGACACAGACCATCCCTGACAGGCACAACGGCTTCTCTGGGATCCAAAACAGGGAAGATGGAGACTTGCGTTAGAGCCCGGGGTGTTTCTAAGCTGGGGCCCTGGCTGCACCCAGACCTTCCGTGGGGCTTGTGGAGAGGGGTGTGTTGGTGTCACTGGGTACGCATGTGGCATGGCATGCAGAAAGGGGATGAGCAGTCGGCAGCCCAGAGCACTGTTTGTGTAGGTGCTAGTCCAGGTGTGGACTCAGGGAGGGGATCCCAGGAAGTGAAGTCACTTCCCTGATAACTGACCCCAACAGAACTTGGAACCCCGGTCACCAGGCAACCACATCATAGTGCAGTCCCGTATCAGGCTCACTTGGCTGGAGACAGTCGATAGTGAAAGATGTTCTCTTGCTGCGTGCCCATTGTCCGGGGCTCTGGCTTCCAGAAACCCCAGGGTGAGGGACTTTTCACATGCTGCAGACACTGGCTCAACCCGCGCCCCCGACGCCGCAGGGCCTTTGCCAGGAGGGGCCGGAAGGTAATACCGAGCGACCTAGGCCAGGCCAGGCCACCTCTCCGAGCCATCCCTGGACAGCCCCATTCCCCCAGTTTCAGGGAAAGAGGGGAATGTGGGGGAGGTCCCGCCCTGGGCTGGAGGAGGTTGCAGGGCAGTGGATACCCTGGGGATGCCTTCATGTTCACACCGATGCCACGGTGGGCAGGGTGGAAAGAGGATTCCTGAGGTGCCTCTCACCAGGGCCAGAGTGAATCCAAGGCCCTCGAGCTGGGTCACTTTTCTCTCCATGGTGGAGCTGCGTGCATCCTGGCCTGGGGTGTGTCTGCAAGGGTGTCCCCTGGGTCTGAGGATCAGCAAAGGCAGCCAGACAGACCTCTGAGGCCTCCCGCCTGGCTGCCAGGCACTGTCTTTACAGAGCTCCACATGGGAGACAGGGCAGGAGCTGAACGATGGGATCCCCTGCCCCACCTCCTTGAAGGACAGGACGGAGTTCCCTACTGCCAACAAAGTCCAGCGCTGTCTCAGGGTGAGCGCAGGTGCCACAGGGACCCAGCACCCAGGGCACCGATGTGGCACAAAGGGACCCAGATCCCAGAAACCAGCCTCTGGGCTCCTCGGGGCTCCCTCCTAGACTCCTGCTCCCATGTGAACCTGGATCCCCATCTCCTCCCCAAAACTGCCCTCAGGGCCCTGCCAACAGCCTTGGCCTGATGCACAGTCCCTATCCACATATCTGTATGAATATCAGAAAAGCGACCTTAAACCACCTCTCATCCATTGCTCGAAATCCTGGTGAGCTGGGAGACTTTTCCCCAAAGGGGTATGGGGCTTATGGTACTATGCCTATTGCTCTGCCCTTTGGTTGTGAAGGAACACATCCCTGGGGCCCCTCCAGGGTCTGGAGCAGGCGCCTCCTTGTGCTGCACAACATTCCAGAAGGCCCATTGAGCCCTTCACAGATGCAGGACGTTCATGTGATTCCCTTCTGTTGCCAACTCACAGCGCTGCACGGAACATTATTACAAAGTAATAATAGTAATATGAATAATAAAACCACATATTTTAATTTGAAACAGTACTTTTTCATGAATTAATTTCTATTGAAATTATATGATTTCATAGATACTCAACATTATTATACTAAGATTCAAATACTGGTCTAGCTCTGTATTTTTGTTTGTTTTGGGCATTTCTACCCTGGGAAAATAAGGAAACAGGTTTATAATTGGCTCCAAATTCACAGATTATAAGAAATATAAATTTATCTGTTAAGTTATTTTTTTAGTAAAATATTTCAAGTGAAAGAATGTTGTCATCTAAAAATGGTAAGATTTATCACTTTTATTTACATATTAACCAAATTAAGTCACATCTGCTTTTTAAATAGAAGTAAGTGATCTAAATATTAATATATCCTTGTTTAATCAACGTTTGACATCAGATTAAAAATTATGAATGTGAAAGATGACAATTTTTAATGATGCCTTCTCAAAATTTTTTAAGAACATGAAATATAAAGAGAATTGAGTGCTGGAAATATTCTTGAACAGAATAGAGAAATACTGAATGAAAAAAAAAGCCCCCTTCATGATAAAAATCCTCAAACAAACTAAGTTTAGTGGAAATATATTTCAACATAATAAAGGCTATACATGAAAACCCCACTGCTAATATCATACTCAATGGTGAAAAATGGTGAGAGCTTTCCCCCTAGTTCAGGAACAAGATGAGAATGTCCACTCTCACCATTTTTATTCATTCTAGTATTGGAAGTCTTAGCCACAACAATCAGACAAGAAATAAAAAAACTTCCAGATTGGTAAGGAAGAAGTAAAACTTTCACTATTTGTAGATGGCATATTATGTATAGAAAACCTAAGATGCTACCAAAATACTACTAATACTGATAAACAGATTCAGAAAGGTTGCAGGATACAAAAAAAAAAAAAAAAGTACAGAAATCTGTGGCATTTTTCTATACTGATAATGAAGTAGCAGAAAGAGAAATTAAGACAAAAATCCCATTTACACGTGCACCAAAAATAATAAAATACCTAGGAATAAATGTAAACAAAGTGAAAGACCTGACTGAAAATCATACAATTTTGATGAAAAAACTCACAGACAACACAAATGGAAAGATACTCCATTCTCTTGGACTGGAAGAATAAATATTGTTAAAATGTCCATACTACCCAAAGCAATCTACATATTTAATGCAATCCCCATCAAAATAGCAACAGTATTTCTCACTAGAACAAATAATCCTAAAATTTGCATGGAACCACAAAAGATCCAGAATAACTAAAGAGATCTTGAAAAAGAATGACAACCTAGAGGCATCACAATCCCAGATTTCAAGATCTACTACAAAGTTGTAGTAATCAAAACAGTATGGTACTGATACAAAAAAAGACATATAGATTAATAGAACAGAATAGACGGCCCAGAAATAAACCCTTGAGGAGCTGAGTTTTCAAAAGGGATGTTCTCCACTTCTCCCAGGACATTCAAATACCCCCTAGACCTCGCTCGTCTAATTAGAGATTTTTCTTTAGGCTCTCAGGACATTGTAATTCTTAGAGAAATTCTTCTCAGGGTCTGGAAGGTAATGTTTTTGCTCATTGTACTTCTTTAATTTAGCTAGATGCCCTTGTATTTGGAAGATATTCTTATAACATCTCCAAGATTATTTTTTAATAGATTTTCTTGTCTGTTTCTTTAAATTACTTTTGCTTACATAAGGGATATCAGAGAAGATATAAATATTTTATTCTTCCAGGAGACTCTGTGTGTGTGTGTGTGTGTGTGTGTGTGTGTGTGTGTGTATTTAGGCCATATATTTAGTTCATTAAGATTTGTACAGATTTCTAGAAGAAAAATAATCACATGATCACATGATTTAGGATTACTTATAATCATAAATAGATTTTTAAATTGGAGAGGAAAACGGATAGCTAGTAAAGCATGAAACCCTGATAGGAAACATACATACTGTGTGCTGGTTAATTGGTTATAGTCACTTCATGTATTATTATGACAGCTTCTGCCTGTGAACTTAGAAGATGCTGAGCTTCTCAATAATCAAAGAAGAGAACAAGTGTTCATTCAAAATGCTGACCCAAGCAGTGCCTGCTTTTCTGTTTTTCTATCTGAAGCCATCATTTAGAATTTGTACTCTTTCAACAGTAGGAAAGTCCATAGACCTCTAAAGCATGAGTAAAATTCAAATAGGGTCAAATTCCTGAGGGCAAAGCATTATTTTTCCTCCCAGCCCTGTTACATTTGGCCATACATGCTTATTTCAACCCATGCAGCAGAGAATAAGGGCTGTGATTTTCATTATGATCACTAATTCCTTAAAAGTGCATCTAGGGCCTTCCAGAGTCATGAATTCAGCAGAATAACAGAAGGTAGCATGTCAAAAGACCATATGCAGGGCCTAGGCTGTATTTGCAGTACTAGTTCTGCATAATGTTTCCAGTTGGTATGCAATCATGCATGAACTCAAGCTTAAAAAAAACAAAAAGCTAGAATTTTTCATGCAGTGCTGTTACCTTTCAACGCACACCCAATTCAGCAAACTTAAATACTATCAAATATCCTTCCATAGTGATTGCAGTCTCCAGCGCTATCTACTGGTAATGCATAGCTTGGTTTTTAGATAATAAATAATAAAACTCTTCTAACAGGTGAATTTGATAATCAGTGTGCATCCAGAAGCATTGAATGTTTCCCATTAAATGACTGTAATCTTTCAGTTTGGTTTGCACCACCATATGCTATTGGCCTTGCATTTTGTATGTTAACTTTGCAGAGCTCATGCTCACTACAAACACACTCGGGACCTCTAAATACTTGTTTCTTGTGCATACCATGAATTTGTATTCACATTTTTGGAGAAAGGAGACAATGCTGATGTTTACTTGTATTTCAGAAAAATCAATCAGGTCAGCCTTGAGAGGTCACAATGACCAATACAGCTGATACACTGAGAGTTCACTAAATATTTTCTGAGACTTCGGTATCATTGTTGCAAGTATTCAGACAATTTTCTGGATCACATGCCCGTGACAGAGGGTTCCCTTACATTCACAATTCTGGAAGAAAACTCTTCATATTGCCATCCCAGAAATCCAGAAATCCTGCCAGGGAGTGAACATTTACTGTAAAATAATCTGTGCCACATTGCTCCTCTTTTTATACAGCACCATGACCCACTAAGGAATAAGAAAAATCCCTGAGCTGTCTCTGTATGTTTTTAGCATTATGATTTCATACACATTTAACGGAATTAATTTAAAAAAGACAACCCTAGTTCTAAGATTAAAAAATCTTCATAAAATAGTCAAATGGAGCCAATGTGCTAAATATTTTTTTTCTGAGGGACCTTAAATTTCCAAGTCTTATACTTTAAATATGGGCTTAATTTGAGAACAGTCATTTTAAAGTTGGCCTAACTCATTTCTCCAAACTCAACTTAAAAATTCACAATTCCTGAGGAGTTAAGATGGCGGAGGAGTAGGGGACCCCTTTTTCAGCCGGTCCCCTGAGTCGAGCTGGATAGGTAACAGACCAGCCTAAATAACCACGGAATCAGCCTGAGACGCAGGAAGATACATCTGGATCTCTACAAATGAACATCTCCAGCACTGAGTATTGAGGTACCAAGAGGGGTGCCGTAAAACCGCGCAGATATCGGAAGATAAACGGAAGGGGGAGGGAGCCGCCGCGTTTGGGCGCCGGGAAGCAGAAGCCACCTGCACGGGGGAGCGGGCAGACTCAGGGACCGCAACCGCAAGAGAGCAGACTGAGACCGGTGAGCCGTGAACGCGCGCCACAAGGCATCTCCTGGAACACCGGAATCCGGGTGTGCTCACAGGATCCAGACTGAGACCGGGAGCTCCCAGAGCGCGCGCGGGGCGGCTGGCGGCTGGCGGGCCACCTGCACGGGGGAGCGGGCGGACTCGCGGTCGGCACCCGCGAAACAGCAGACTGAGACCCTGAACCGGGTGCGCGCATCACCAGGCTTCTCACGGAACACCGGAATCGCGGTGTGCTCACCGGGCATAGACCGAGACCAGGAGACCCGGGAGCGCGCGGGGCGGCGGTGGCTGGCGGCATTAGAAACACAAAGGACAGAGACGCGCCGGCCCTGGAAGTGAGGGCAGGGACGCCGGGTTGGTGCGCACATCCCGGGTCGCTGCAGGGTTGAGCAGCACCAACAGTAACAGAGTTAAAGTGGCCAGAACATCAGTGGAGAACGGGCCGCAATCCCTCTGTTCTGTGACAATGCAGCCTCTGCTGCTCTGACTCTCAGAAGAGGCATAGCCGACCGCCAGGGAAAGCCGCCAGAGAACAAAAGCCTGGAAATACCGGCTCACAGCATGACCATCCCCATCCCCCCTCGCGGGGGACACGGAGACTCTACCCAAACAGGGTTGCCTGAGTATCGGTGCGGCAGGCCCCTCCCCCAGAACACAGAAGGCAGGCTGAAAAATCAAGAAGCCCACAACCCGGGCGCCTGGGTGGCGCGGTCATTGAGTGCCTGTCTCCGGCTTAGGGCGTGATCCCAGCGTTCCGGAAAGGAGTCCCTCATCGGGCTCCTCCGCTGGGAGCCTGCTTCTTCCTCTCCCACTCCCCTGCTTCTGTTCCTGTTCTTGCTGACTGTCTACCTCCCTCTCTCAGATAAATAAATAAATAAAATCTTTAAAGAAGAAGCCCACATCTCTAAGATCCCTATAAAACAAGGGGCACGGCCTGGGACCCAGTCAATAATTTGGGCTCTGGACAACCCCGCAACCTCTCCTCATCAGAATGACAAGAAGAAGAAGCCCCCCCCCCCCAGCAAAAAAAAGACAGTGAGTCTGTGGCCTCTGCCACAGAAATAATGGATATGGATGTAACCAAATTATCAGAAATGGAATTCAGAGTAACGATGGTCAAATTGATGAGCAGAATTGAAAAAAGTATTAACGAAAAGGTTTCTGAGAATATAGAATCCCTAAAGTCAGAAATGAGAGCGAATTTGACAGAAATTAAAAATTCTATGAGCCAAATGCAGGCAAAACTAGAGGCTCTGAGGGCCAGGGTCACAGAAGCAGAGGAACGGGTTAGTGAATTGGAGGATGGGTTAATAGAGGAAAAAATGAAAATAGAAGATGCTTTTAAAAAAATCTAAGCCCACGATTGTTGGCTACGGGAGATTACTGACTCAATGAAATGATCCAATGTTAGAATCATCGGCATCCCCGAGGGGGTGGAGAAAAACAGAGGTCTAGAAGAGATATTTGAACAAATCGTAGCTGAAAACTTCCCTAATCTAGCAAGGGAAACAAACATTTGTGTCCAAGAGGCATAGAGGACCCCTCCGAAGCTCAACCACGACAAACCTACGCCACGTCACGTCATAGTGCATTTCGCAAATATTACATCCAAGGATACAGTATTGAAAGCGGCCAGGGCAAAGAAATTTCTCACGTACCAAGGCAAAGGCATCAAAATTACGTCAGACCTGTCTACACAGACCTGGAATGAGAGAAAGGGTTGGGGGAGCATTTTTAAAGCTCTTTCAGAGAAAAACATGCAGCCAAGGATCCTTTATCCAGCAAGGCTGTCATTCAGAATTGATGGAGAAATAAAGACATTTCAGAATCGACAGTCACTAACCAATTTCGTAACCACGAAACCAGCCCTACAGGAGATATTACGGGGGGTTCTATAAAAGTAAAAAGGCCCCAAGAGTAATACAGAACAGAAAGTCACAGCCGATACAAACAAAGACTTTACTGGCAACATGGCATCATTAAAAGCATATCTCTCAGTACTCAGTCTTAATATTAATGGCTTAAATTCTCCCTTACAACACCACAGGGTTGCAGATTGGATAAAAAGAAATGACCCATCCATTTGCTGTCTACAAGAGACTCATTTCGAACCCAAAGATGCATTCAGACTGAGAGTAAGGGGATGGAGTACCATCTTTCACGCAAATGGACCTCAAAAGAAAGCTGGGGTAGCAATTCTCATATCAGATAAATTGGATTTTAAACTACAGACTATAGTTAGAGACGCAGAAGGGCACTATATTATTCTTAAAGGAAGTATTCAACAAGTGGATATGACAATTATAAATATATATGCCCCCAACAGGGGAGCAGCAAGATACAGAAGCAACTCTTAACCAGAATAAAGAGACATATAAATAAAATACATTAATAGTAGGGGACCTCAACACTCCACTCTCAGAAATAGACAGAACACCCTGGCAAAAACTAAGCAAAGAATCAAAGGCTTTGAATGCCATACTCGACGTGTTGGACCTCATAGATATATAGAGAACACTACACCCCAGAACCAAAGAATACTCATTCTATTCTAATGCCCATGGAAAATTCTCAAGAATAGACCATGTTCTGGGACACAAAACAGGTCTCAGCCGATACCAAAAGATTGAAATTATCCCGTGCATATTCTCAGACCACACGCTTTGAAATTGGAACTCAACCACAAGGAAAAATTTGGGAGAAACTCAAACACTTGGAGACTAAGAACCATCCTGCTCAGGAATGACTCGATAAACCAGGAAATCAAAAATCAAATTAAACAATTTATGGAGACCAATGAGAATGAAAATACAACAGTCCAAAACCTATGGGATACTGCAAAGGCAGTCCTAAGGAGGAAATACATAGCCATCCAAGCCTCACTCAAAAGAATAGAAAAATCTAAAATGCAGTTTTTATATTCTCACCTCAAGAAGCTGGAACAGCAACATAGGGACAACTAATCCACACACGAGGAAGCAGTTGACCAAAATTAGAGCTGAAATCAATCAAGCAGAAACCAGAAGTACAGTAGAGCAGATCAACAGGACTAGAAGCTGGTTCTTTGAGAGAATCAATAAAATTGACAGACCACTGGCAAGACTTATCCAAAAGAAAAGAGAAAGGACCCGAATATTAAAATTATGAATGAAAAAGGAGAGGTCACGACGAACACCATTGAAATTGGAAGGATTATTAGAAATTTTTATCAACAGCTATATGCCAATAAACTAAGCAATCTGGAAGAGATGGAATCCTACCTGGAAACCTATAAACTACCAAGATTGAAACAGGAAGAAATTGATTTCTTAAACAGGCCAATTAATGATGAAGAAATTGAGTCAGTGATAAACAACCTTCCAAATAACAGAACTCCAGGCCCGGACGGTTTTCCTGGGGAATTCTACCAAACATTCAAAGAAGAAATAATACCTATTCTCCTAAAGCTATTTCAAAAAATAGAAACAGAAGGAAAGCTACCAAACTCATTCTATGAGGCCAATATTACCTTGATCCCCAAACCAGGCAAAGACCCCCTCAAAAAGGAGAATTACAGACCGATTTCCCTAATGAATATGGACGCCAAAATCCTCAACAAGATACTTGCTAATAGAATCCAACAGTTCATTAAAAGGATTATCCATCACGATCAAGTGGGATTCATACCTGGGATGCAAGCGTGGTTCAATATTTGCAAATCAATCAGCGTGATACATCATATCAACAAGAAAAGACTCAGGAACCATATGATCCTCTCAATCGATGCCGAAAAAGCATTTGACAAAATACAGCATCCTTTCCTGATTAAAACCCTTCAGAGTGTAGGAATAGAAGTTACATTTCTCAATCTCATAAAAGCCATCTATGAAAAGCCTACTGCAAATATTATTCTCAATGGGGAAAAGCTGGAAGCCTTTCCCTTAAGATCAGGAACACGACAAGGATGCCCACTCTCGCCACTATTATTCAACATAGTACTAGAAGTCCTTGCAACAGCAATCAGACGACAAAAAGGGATCAAAGGTATTCAAATCGGCAAAGAAGAAGTCAAAATGTCTCTCTTCGCAGATGACATGATACTCTATATGGAAAACCCAAAAGAAGCCACTCCCAAACTATTAGAAGTTATAGAGCAATTCAGTAACGTGGCAGGATAAAAAATCAATGCTCAGAAATCAGTTGCATTTCTGTACACGAATAGCGAGACCGAAGAAAGAGAAATTAGGGAATCCATCCCATTTACAATAGCACCAAAAACCATACGTTACCTTGGATTTAACTTAACCAGAGACGTAAAGGACCTATATTCTAGAAACTATAAATCCCTCTTGAAAGACATTGAGGAAGACATAAAAAGATGGAAAGATATTCCATGCTCATGGATCGGAAGAATTAACATAGTTAAAATGTCCATGCTACCCAGAGCAATCTACACTTTCAATGCTATCCCAATCAAAATACCGATGACATTTTTCAAAGAACTGGAACAAATAGTCCTTAAATTTGTATGGAACCAGAAAAGGCCCTGAATCTCCAAGGAACTGTTGAAAAGGAAAAACAAAGCTGGGGGCATCACAATGCTGGATTTTGAGCTGTACTACAAAGCTGTGATCACAAAGACAGCATGGTACTGGCACAAAAACAGACACATAGACCAATGGAACAGAATAGAGAGCCCAGAAATGGACTCTTTGGGCAACTAATCTTTGATAAAGCAGGAAAAAACATCCGGTGGGAAAAAGACAGTCTCTTCAATAAATAGTGCTGGGAAAATTGGACAGCTACATGCAAAAGAAGGAAACTTGACCACTCTCTCACACCATACACAAAAATAAACTCCAAATGGATGAAAGACCTCGATGTGAGACAGGAATCCATCAAAATTCTAGAGGAGAACATAGGCAGCAACCTCTACGACATCGGCCAAAGCAACCTTTTTCATGACACATCCCCAAAGGCAAGAGAAACAAAAGATAAAATGAATTTATGGGACTTCATCAAGATTAAAAGTTTCTGCACAGCCAAGGAAACAGTCAGAAAAACTAAGAGGCAGCCCACGGAATGGGAGAAGATATTTGCAAATGACACTACAGATAAAGGACTGGTATCCAAGATCTACAAAGAACTTCTCAAACTCAATACACGAGAAACAAATAAACAAATCAAAAAATGGGCAGAAGATATGAACAGACACTTTTCCAATGAAGACATACAAATGGCTAACAGACACATGAAAAAATGTTCAAAATCATTAGCCATCAAGGAAATTCAAATCAAAACCACACTGAGATACCACCTTACGCCAGTGAGAATGGCAAAAATAGACAAGGCAAGAAACAACAAATGTTGGAGAGGATGTGGAGAAAGGGGATCCCTCCTACATTGTTGGTGGGAATGCAAGTTGGTACAGCCACTCTGGAAAACAGTGTGGAGGTCCCTTAGAAAGTTAAAAATTGAGCTACCCTATGATCCAGCCATTGCACTACTGGGTGTTTACCCCAAAGATACAGACGTGGTGAAGAGAAGGGCCATATGCACCCCAATGTTCATAGCAGCAATGTCCACAATAGCTAAATCGTGGAAGGAGCCGAGATGCCCTTCAACAGATGACTGGATTAAGAAGTTGTGGTCCATATATACAATGGAATATTACTCAGCTATCAGAAAGAACGAGTTCTCAACATTTGCTACAACATGGACGGCACTGGAGGAGGTAATGCTAAGTGAAATAAGTCAAGCAGAGAAAGACAAGGATCATATGATTTCTCTCATCTATGGAACATAAGCACTAGGATGATCAGTAGGGGAAGAAAGGGATAAAGAAAAGGGGGGTAATCAGAAGGGGGAATGAAACATGAGAGACTATGGACTATGAGAAACAAACTGAGGGCCACAGAGGGGAGGGGGGTGGGGGAATGGGATAGGCCCGTGATGGGTAGTAAGGAGGGCACGTATTGCATGGTGCACTGGGTGTTATACACAACTAATGAATCATCGAGCCTTACGTCGGAAACCGGGGATGTACTGTATGGTGACTAACATAATATAATAAAAATCATTATAAAAAAGAAAAATAATAATAATAAAAAAAATTTAAAAAGGTAGTAAGGAGGGCACGTATTGCATGGTGCACTGGGTGTTATACACAACTAATGAATCATCGAGCCTTACGTCGGAAACCGGGGATGTACTGTATGGTGACTAACATAATATAATAAAAATCATTATAAAAAAGAAAAATAATAATAAAAAAAATTTAAAAAGGTAGTAAGGAGGGCACGTATTGCATGGTGCACTGGGTGTTATATGCAACTAATGAATCATCGAACTTTACATCAGAAACCAGGGATGTACTGTACGGTGACTAACATAATATAATAAAAAACATTAAAAAAAATAAAAAAATAAAAATTCACAATTCCTTATCAGTCACCTTTAGGACAATTTCTCATACTCTCTTCTCTCCAAATATATCCATATTTTAACTTAATGCAAAGAAATTTCAACTTACAATTGCTAAAACATCTTTAATTTCCAATGTTTTCCTTTTGGATATAATCTATATAAAGGAATGAATTTTTTATCTCTGGCTTAAATCGCAAAAACCCAGAAAGCTTTTGACGGAACTTTTTGGCATTCAAGACCATTTCTAGTGCTGTGCAAAGCAGTCAGTGCTTTCTGGGGAGCAACTACTTAAAATTCATATGGACATATTAGATGTAATATGTATATTTGGAATAACCATTGAAATATTTCTCTATTTAATTAGAGTAGTCTATGCTAACTCACAGGGTGGACACTGTCAGCTATTTTCAATCTACCAATTATTTCTTTGGGGGACATGGTAAAATCTCTGCTTCAGTAAATGTTTTCACTTTCTTCATGCACTAGTTTTCCCTTCTTCTTCTAGCTCTGTCTCAGTGGGAAGAGAGAGCAAGAAATGCTAGCTATCATAATGCAAGCACGGCAGAAGCGGACACAAAATTTTCCCTTGCAACAAAGCAAGCTTTGATACTCAATTCCAATATTTGTTGAATGGTTATAAATGCACCCATTATCTTTTTTTCTGGTGTCCTATAGAGTATGTGCCCTCAAACAGTCAGGAAATGAAGGCATTACTGACTTTCTGTTCATGGTGCTAGGAATACAGGATTGCACTCTGTGGACAACCACTTATGTCTGCCCCCCTCAGCTCCTAGGAATCTGCAGATTTACCCCTTTCTTGATGCACTCAGTACTTCTACAGAGTCCTGGACAGGATCTTAGATGAAACTCAGACCAGCACACTATCTCTCTTCCCCTCTCCTCTGCCACATCTTGAGTCAAGATGAAGTGGTGATCACTGGTGAGGACTTCAAAAGCAAATCAAAGAACAAGGGCTATGATCAGAAAGAACAATTACCCAACATTTGCAACAACATGGACGGAACTGGAGGAGATAATGCTAAGTGCAATAAGTCAAGCAGAGAAAGACAATTATCATATGGTTTCACTCATTTGTAGAACATAAGGAATAGCAGGGAGATCGGTAGGAGAAGGAAGGGAAGAATGAAGGGGGGTTAAACAGAGAGGGAATGAACCACGAGAGACTATGAACTCTGGGAAACAAACTGAGGGCTTTAGAGGGGAGGGGGGTGGGGCATTGGGCTAGGTCGGTGATGGGTATTAAGGAGGGCACATATTGCATGGAGCACCGGGTGTTATACACAATGAATCATGGAACATTACATCAAAAACTAAGGATGTACTGTATGGTGATTAACATAATAAATTTAAAAAATATATTAAAAAATTTAAAAAATTAAAAATAACCCCCCCAAAAAAACAAAAGCAAAAATAAACAAACAAAAAGAACAATGGCTATGGGCTCTAGGGACAGATGTCAGCAAGTTACAGCCAAGGATTAAATGTGACCAGTGGACATCCTCCAGAGTAGGTACTGACTATGCACAAATATTCATGACCTCCCAAAATTCATATGTTGAAGTCTTAATCCACAATACGATGATTTTTGGAGATGGGGACTTTGGGCGATAACTAGGTTTGGATGAGGGTCTAGGAGTGGTACCTCCATGATAGGATTGGTATAAGAGATTTTCATCTCTTAAGAGATGAAAAGACCTCAGTTCCTTTCCCTCTCACTCTACCATGTGAAGATTCAGCAAGAAGGCACTGTCTGTAAACCAGGAAGGATGTCCTCCCCAGACATCAAATCTGCTCACACCTTGATCTCAGATTTCCCAGCTTCTAGTTTGCTGTATAAGCCACCCAGTCTCCAGTACCTTGTTAAAGCAGCTCAAAGAGAACATCCAGGACTCTGGACTAATCCAAGGAGCCACCTACCTCCTGACATAGACGTCGAGTGGATCCATCCAATGTATCTTTGGCCCTCAAAAAATTCCTCAAAGCACAGTAGTGAGACAAGAGCATTCCAACATCTCTTCTTAAAAAAAAAAATCCTTTCTAATATTCTCTCCAACATTTTTAAAAGAATAGAGGCAGGTAGTCTTCTAAAGTTCATGAAAATTATGACAAGGTCTGCTTCAGTGAACTCATATCCTCTTTTGCAATGTGGGCATGACGGACCTATACTAGCTTGAGGCCTCAGCCAAAACTGAGAAAAGGGATACTCATGTTAACATACACTACAACTAAGGTATCCGCAGAAAACACAGTTGTTACTCTCTAGCATGGCCATGCTCTGCTTATGAGACCACCTTTCAGCAGGTGGCTAGATTTAGAATTGCCAGTTAATAGAGTTTCTTTCAGTCTGAATTGTCTCCCTTCACTTTAAATATTGAACATTTTAAAAATACAACTCCCTATTAGATTTTAAATGATTACTGTGGAATAACTGACGTTTTTGTTTTTGCTTTCTTAGGTAAAATATTTAATAGTTTGCTTTTTTTCCTCACTTCCCTTTTCTGCCCTAGGAGGGTATCTGTGTCCATGAGGCAAACTCTATGTCCGTGGCAGGAAGCTAGTGGGTCCTGGTATACACCCAGCATCTTTGCCGGGGGGGGGGGGAGGGTGTTTACTCTTGAGTTACTACATTGGTATCATTTAATCCTTTGCTGTGATGTACAGGCATCTGCCCCAGGAGCTCACGGCCATACGTTCTTTTTTTTCCACATACATTTTAAGTTATTGCCAGTAGCATCTCTTCATCTTGACCCCAGGCCTTTGCTGGTTCAACCATGTGCTCATCAGGTCTGTATCCTTCAGGAGGACATCTGCGATTTTTTGAAACATTTAATATTTACCATCTCAACCATTTTTAAATGTGCGATTCAGTAGTGTTAAGTTTATTCACAGTGTTGTGAGGCAGATCGCCAGAACTTTTTCATCTTGTAAAACCAAACCAAACCAAATGAAAAACAAAACCAAAAACAAACCAAACAAAAATGCTCTATACTCCTTAGATAGCAACAGTTTCCCCTTTCCTCCCTGACCCCTAGCCTCTGGTAACTACCATTCTACCTTCTGTTTCTAGAACTGGACTACTTCAGATACCCTGGATCAGCGGATCGTCCAGTAACTGTGTCGTTGTGAACAGCCTGTTTCACTCAGCATAATGCCTTCAAGGTGCATCCATGTTGTGCATGTAACAGGCTTTCTTTTTTTGAGGCTGAACAATATTCTGGTGTTATGTATACACTGCATTTTTAAAATCCATTTATCTTCTGATAGACATTTAGGTTGATTCCACCTCTTGTTTATTGTGACTAGTGCTGCAATGAATGTGGGCATGCAAATCTCTCTTCAAGATCCTGTTTTCACTTTTTATTTCTTGGATGAATACCCAGAAGTGGCATTGCTGGATCATACTGTGTTTCTATTTTTTAATTTTCTTGAGGAACCTACGTTGTTTTCATATGCATTATTTTACATTCCCATTAACAGTACACAGAGATTCTAATTTGTCTGCAGCCGTGCTGACACTTGTAATTCCCGGGGGTTTTGTTTTTTCCTTTTTTTTTTTTTTTAATAGTAGCCATTTTATTGGGTGTGAGGTGATATCTCAGTGTGGTTTTGATTTGAATTTCTCTGATGATTAATGATGTTGAGCATTTTTTATATGCTCATTGGTCAAGTGTAAGAATTTTTTCATTGTACGACAGATACCATTGCATTGGCAAAATTCCACACTGTGTGTAATTTCCTCTAAAACCAAACCAAAACAAACTGAAATCTAACTCCAAGTTGTCAGAATTACTGGTTTACATCCCAGTTCTTTATAAATCTCTGGAATTAATTGTGTCCAAGTTTTCTTTTCCTTCAAGTTGACCACTCTCCTCACATTGGTAGCCTCTTTCTTCACTTTGTTAGAGGCTAAGGTTTCAACTGAGATATGAAATTATGTCACAGGCTTTCCCTTGGAGTTGAATTCCTTAATTCACAAATAGAAATACGAGCGGGCACCCAAGAGGTGAGAGGAAAGAATTCTATTTCTAGAGCACTAGAATGTGGAATCTGTTAATATATGAATTGGGACAACAAACATCCTGTCAATCTCAGTTGTTGTAATATTTAAAAAAGGAATAATCAAAGTCCTACAATAACAAATAAGAATAACAAATAGCAAATATATCACAAGTTTCTTTAAATCGCTGGTAAAATATGTGGAGTGCCTTCAAAATCTTGTAAAAATCCCACGGTGTTTTATAATTTACAAAGAACCTTCACATGCAGATTGCTCGTATGATTTTTACAATAATGTTTTCAGGTAGGCAGAATGAGAAATTATATTTACAAAGTACCTATGCATATATCAATAGTGGTAACTGATATCCCCATTTTACATTTAAAATTATGACTTTTCCTAGATCTCAGAGTTTGTAAGTGAGCCCATATCATCGTATAAGTGTTTTGCTTTCTTGTCTGATGTGCCTCACTATTTCCTCGGTCTTTCTATACATTTTTTTAGTTCTTATCATTTGTTATTCAAGTAGAAAGGTACTGCTGGGGTCACAGGGAATATAAAACTTAGTTTCATCTCACGGAAATATATATTTTTTTAAATCTGCTTTAAAATAATCAGCATTATCTGAATTATTTTTGTCTTTTTTCATTTTCCTGTTACCAACGTTTTATTAAGCAATAGGTCTGTGGTAGGCAGAGTAATGGCCCCAAGGATGCCCACATCTTAATCCCTGGGATGTATGAATACGATACTCTATATGGCAGAAGGAACTTTCAGAGATAATTAAAGTTATGGACCTTGAGATAGGAAGATTATCTTGGATTATTTGGGTGAGCCCAATATAACCACATGGGCTCTTAAATGTATAAGGAGGCAGAAGACAGAGTCAGAGGGAAATGTGGCCATTTGAGAATGGCCAGAAAGATACAACATTGGTGGCTTTTAAGATGGAAAAAGAGGGCCAGGAGCCAAGGAATGTTGGTGGCCTCTAGAAACTGGAAAATGCAAGGAAATACTCAACCCTATAGTCTCCAGAAAGGAATACAGCCAAACTAACATGATGATTTTAACCCAGTGAGATCCTTGCTGACTTCTAACTTATAGAACTCTAAGATAATAAATTTTTGTTGATTTGAGCCACCAAGTTTGTGGTGATTTGTTATGGTAGCAATAGAAAACTGATAGAAGGACCACTCATGTAAATTTAATTATATACAGGAATACGTAATACATACGGGAATAATTATTTCTCTTTTGCAGTCAAATCTTACTTCTAGCTTCTCAGCACATCTTTTTGGTTTTTTTAGGGCTACTGTACCAATTCCCATACACTCATTTTTCCCCCTGTTACCTCTCTCAGGAATCTGGAAAGAATTGTATGTGCTTTGAGACACATACCCTAAATGCACAACCCATAAAGTACTAAATACTTTTTGATAAAGCTGTCTAGATGAAATATTTTACAGGTAATATGAGCTATATGAAATGCTTTCTGGAAAACACTCTAGCGAGTGGGCACCACCAGGTTAGAAGACGCTCTGGTAATCAAAACTGCTAAATGTTTATCCACCAATAAAGGAAAATATCCTCTTGGGGATTCTAGACTTGTTACCACGGATGTTGTTTGCTAACTCTGATTGTTTTCCTACCTGCTTATAGAAACTCCGTGCTGTCACCCATCTGTTCTCTCATCAAAGCAGCTTTGTGGTGGCAGTTATTTTAGACATTTTTTTTTATGATTTCAGATGTCTCTGCATTGAACTTGAGAACTTGATGATCAGAGCTTTAATGCAGGTAGAAACACACAGCTCCTACTTTTCTCCATTTAGTAATAGGAGAGAAAGTTATAATATCTGAATTATTTAAAAATTGTTAGAAACCTTGATTTCCCCTTTGGGATACTCATCACACCAAAGGTTTCTTATTTAAAAATGTTATTCTTCATTATTAATTCCTCAATTTTATAGGTGACCTTTTAATTGCTACTTCCAACTGGCTGACACAATGTCTAGTACACAGTAGTCAGTGAATGTTGCTTGTAAATGTTTTAATGACATGCCTCTTATCACTGTCACTTATTTTAGTTTTAAAACTTAGAAAACATTCTTTTACCCTATACTGCTAAATAGTTTAATCCTCGTCCTTGAAGACTATCTCCATTCTTCCACACATCACTGCAAATTGTTCCTCTGGCCTGAGAGAGATTACCATTCTTCCCTTCGTTCTTGGCTCAATCCCAACTTCTCCAAGCTGGATATTACATCCTGCTTCCTTCAGAAACTTGACTCGTTCATTATATTCTTTCTTCCAAATCTTCTATCTTTCCTTCATTGCTAGATTATCCTACTCAATAAAGAAAGAAGATAATTTTTTAATTATAAAAATTTTGTCTTTCAACTTTTTACCTTACCAATTACACACAAGCTGAAGAATAACCTGTAATACCTCGCTTCCTCATTTTTCATTTAATCCAACTTCCAGTCACTTACAGGAAGTCCCCTTTCCAAGGTCACTGATATAATGTCCATCTATTCCAAAGAACATGTGGCAGTTTACATGCTACTCATTACATTTGATACTGTCTGTCACTCTTCTGAATACTCTCATCTTGTTTGACCTCTCAGATCCTTCTTTATGTTCCCTTTCCTTTGCCCATACTTGCAAAGTTTGATGTCCGGAATTTCTCCTCTGCTTATTCTATGCAATTCATCTAAATGGTTTCATCTGTTGCCATGGTTTCAACTACTGCTAACATGTTCATTACTCCCAACTGTCTTTCCATAGCCTCAGAGATTGAGCTGCTTTTTAGGGAATTGCCATCCGGTATCCCAGAGGCACTTCCATCTCAATAGATACAAACGGGATACCTTGTCCTTAGGTTATGATGCTGGCTCCTTCTTGTATATTTTCTAAATCAATAAATGATACCATCTCCTGTTCTGTTGTTGTAGGCAGAGTTGTGGTTGATTAATCTTTTCTTACTCCTCCATGTAAAAAGCACCATCTCTCATTCACCACCCCCCCTACCTACATCATAAATATCTTTCTAATAAATCATTTTGTCTTTTCTACCTGTCATTAACCATATGGTGTCCTGCCTACTCTGGGGCACTGAGTAGGACAGGACTAGCTGGAGAGCACATACACGTCATTCAGAAGATAATGCGTATGGGGCAAAGCCAAAGCCAGGAACCATGTGCAGCTAGGTCTGGGGAGAGATGCAGCAGCTGCGCATGAGCTAACAGAGAGAGATGGAGCAGGCGGGGTGTGAGGGCAGGGCAAAGCACACTTACTTACAGGTCCAGAAAGCCCACATGCGCTGCTTTCGTGAAGTGCACAGCATGGCTATCATATATATCGAGGGAGTGTGGACACTTAGATATTTTTCACCCTCCACCTAGCTCCTGGATATCTGATGATGTTTACAACTTTTCTTCCTGCCTTCCTAATTGGTCTTAGCCTTTTGATACTCTCACTGTTCTCTGAATGACATTTCAAATACATTTCACTCAGTGCTGGTTTTACAATCAGACTTTTTTTTTATAATGATTTTTTATTATATTATGTTAGTCACCATACAGTACATCCCCAGTTTTCGATGTAAGGCTCGATGATTCATTAGTTGTGTATAACACCCAGTGCACCATGCAATATGCGCCCTCCTTACTACGCATCACCGGCCTATCCCATTCCCCCACCCCCCTCCACTCTGTAGCCCTCAGTTTGTTTCTCATAGTCCATAGTCTCTCATGTTTCATTCCCCCTTCTGATTACCCCCCCTTTCTTTATCTCTTTCTTCCCCTACTGATCATCCTAGTGCTTATGTTCCATAGATGAGAGAAATCATATGATCCTTGTCTTTCTCTGCTTGACTTATTTCACTTAGCATTACCTCCTCCAGTGCCGTCCATGTTGTAGCAAATGTTGAGAACTCGTTCTTTCTGATAGCTGAGTAATATTCCATTGTATATATGGACCACAACTTCTTAATCCAGTCATCTGTTGAAGGGCATCTCGGCTCCTTCCACAATTTAGCTATTGTGGACATTGCTGCTATGAACATTGGGGTGCATATGGCCCTTCTCTTCACCACGTCTGTATCTTTGGGGTAAACACCCAGTAGTGCAATGGCTGGATCATAGGGTAGCTCAATTTTTAACTTTCTAAGGGACCTCCACACTGTTTTCCAGAGTGGCTGTACCAACTTGCATTCCCACCAACAATGTAGGAGGGATCCCCTTTCTCCACATCCTCTCCAACATTTGTTGTTTCTTGCCTTGTCTATTTTTGCCATTCTCACTGGCGTAAGGTGGTATCTCAGTGTGGTTTTGATTTGAATTTCCTTGATGGCTAATGATTTTGAACATTTTTTCATGTGTCTGTTAGCCATTTGTATGTCTTCATTGGAAAAGTGTCTGTTCATATCTTCTGCCCATTTTTTGATTTGTTTATTTGTTTCTCGTGTATTGAGTTTGAGAAGTTCTTTGTAGATCTTGGATACCAGTCCTTTATCTGTAGTGTCATTTGCAAATATCTTCTCCCATTCCGTGGGCTGCCTCTTAGTTTTTCTGACTGTTTCCTTGGCTGTGCAGAAACTTTTAATCTTGATGAAGTCCCATAAATTCATTGTATCTTTTGTTTCTCTTGCCTTTGGGGATGTGTCATGAAAAAGGTTGCTTTGGCCGATGTCGTAGAGGTTGCTGCCTATGTTCTCCTCTAGAATTTTGATGGATTCCTGTCTCACATCGAGGTCTTTCATCCATTTGGAGTTTATTTTTGTGTATGGTGTGAGAGAGTGGTCAAGTTTCCTTCTTTTGCATGTAGCTGTCCAATTTTCCCAGCACCATTTATTGAAGAGACTGTCTTTTTCCCACCGGATGTTTTTTCCTGCTTTATCAAAGATTAGTTGCCCAAAGAGCCGAGGGTCCATTTCTGGGCTCTCTATTCTGTTCCATTGGTCTATGTGTCTGTTTTTGTGCCAGTACCATGCTGTCTTTGTGATCACAGCTTTGTAGTACAGCTCAAAATCCGGCATTGTGATGCCCCCAGCTTTGTTTTTCCTTTTCAACAGTTCCTTGGAGATTTGGGGTCTTTTCTGGTTCCATACAAATTTAAGGACTATTTGTTCCAGTTCTTTGAAAAATGTCATCGGTATTTTGATTGGGATAGCATTGAAAGTGTAGATTGCTCTGGGTAGCATGGACATTTTAACTTTTTAAATGCCTTCAAAGGCTCTCTAATTAGGTAGAGGTTAAGTCTTAAATCTTTGCAAGTCTTGCAAGGGAGTCTAAGATTGGCCCTTGACTTCATTTCCAACATGCTTTTCTCAAATCATTTTTGGAACTACCCTGAGCAACATTAAACACCTTTCAGTGCCTCTGCTGTACTGTATTTTCTCTACGTTTTTGTAATTTCCACCCTTTCTCTCTGCAATGCTGTTATCATCCTACGAACCTTGCTGGGATCAACTCTTCTAAAAGAAAGCCATACCCCATTCTCCCCGGGTCCCACCCCAACTGGGTTAGGTTCACTCTTCTGAGTTCTCATTCCTCATTCTATAATCTAATCTATTCTCTAGCCATATTGTACATTATTTGAGGACAAAGATTATATTCTGCTACCTATTTATCATCTATTATTATTTGTATTTCTATTGCCTTGCACAGTGTGTAATGCACAAAAGGCACTCAATATATGTTGGTAAATGGTAATTAAATATCCTTAAAATTTTTCTATTTAGTTCGGTCTTCAGGGACTAGCAAGTTAAGTTTTTGGAAGGCAGGGATGGGTCTTCATTGCATTTTTCCTTCTTATAGAACTTAACAGGACTTCATGCGTAAAAATTACTAAATAAATAAAAATATTAAATGTAATGCTAGAATACGACAGCTATTAGAGTATAGGCTTCAGTGGCAGAAATCTGAGTTCAAATCCTTTTCTTCAATCTTTGGAAGATGAATCAGAGCCACAAATCCTCCATAGAATAATCTCTATCTCTTTCTTCCATATAGGCTTCATTTTTCTTCTTTACTTCTACTTAGCTAAATGCTTTTTTCTGTTTCACTGCTTTTTGTTTTTGCTTTTGTTTTCATCACTTGTCTCCCCTTTCTCTCTCTTCCTCTGAGTACATGTGCAGATTCACATGTGCACCATGTGTGTTTGGGAGTACGTTAAGTGTGGGTGGTTTGCCAACCACAAGACCCTGTGAGTGTAACAGAAAAGCTATAAGCCAAAACTAAGAGTGAATACAAATGCAGACCAACAATGCAAACATAAATAAAACCATGCAAAGCATAAGAGCTGCACAGAGACAACACTAAGATTGTTATAATTTAACTTTTTCTTCTTTTAACCTTTGCACATTCTTATTGTCCTATTTTATTCTTTGCAGTTTCCTCTGCTCCCCCTCTCTGCTTTTTCACCAAGGAGGAGGAAAAAAGGAAAATGTGAAGTGCAACTTTCTTTAAAGAGGAAATACACTAAAGCCTTTTAACCTTAGAGGGAAATTCATTATTTAAATTGGGAATTACATGGACTCCCAATACCCTGTCTGCTCTTCAGCCAGTCACCTTATAGGTGAGACCACTATGATTACCCCTGCTCATTTACAGAGAGCGGCTACCATGGTCCTCATTCTGGGAAAGTCCTGTGAGGAAGCCAATCTCTACAGTAGCCAAGGAAACCTCTACCAGTTGCATATACTGTAGATTTTAATCACCTGGTAGTAAATGTGACCAACTGGCCAGGAAACACCAAGTGCTTGAGAAAAACCAGTGATATTAAAGAAAGAATCAATATTTTAAAAAATGGCACAGCACATAATCACCTAGGCTATTATTTCCTACCCTGAGTTGAAACTGAATAGTTTGATCTAAAAGCAGATTTCACATTCTAGGGAAAAATAACCACAACAGTTCAGTCAATCCCTTTTCTCTTAGGACTCCTCTGATGATTCTGATTATCAACTTAATTCCAACCAAGCGCCCAGACAAGGTGCCAGCTTCCTGGGGCACTTAATTGCATTCATAAGAGTTTATGAGCAAGGGGAATTTTCAGCCTAATGCCAAGTAATTGACAACTAAATTTTTTTCCTGGTTTCAACCCAAATATTTATTCTTAACATAGCAAAAGTTTAGGATTTGTAGTATTTCCATAGCTTCCAATTATCTCCATTGCTGCAGGACACGGACCATATATAAGTCTCATGTGGTAATCACTAACATTTATCTTTGTTATTGTCACCTGGTATCTTCCTCAATGTCAAAAGAGTCTTAGAAAATGAAGCTCTGCAGTTTTACTGGCCCAACAACAGAGGTCTTACTGAAGAAACCCTATCTCTCTATGACAGAGAATGGGCAGCAGAAACATCTCTGACAGCTGTTGCATGATGGGGTACGATAAAGGTCATTTCCTGCAAATGTTAGGGGTTTTTAAGAATCCCACAGGCACTGGAGAAATAATTGGACTCAAGCAATCAATCATACTTGAAGCATGTGAAGTATATCTAAGGACCAAAGGTCAGGATTTAATGCCCAAATTCATCCAATTGTCTGGAAATAAAAAAAAAAAAAGATTTAACTTCACAGAAGGTTATATGGAGGAATTTAATTGAAGTTAAATATAAATTAATTAAATATAGATTTTTTTCTTTCTTTGAAAATCTTTGTTGATAAGGACTAATATGATAAATTAGAACCTAAGTGATCTCCCTGAAACTTTATTATTCAAGTAATTAATAAAAGCATACTGAAGTTTTTAACTGATTTTTCTTAAGAAGTGTTACTTTTGTCATAAACTAAAAGTAATTTAATATATTGGTTTTAATTGACATTAATAATTTTAAGAATGAAATTTAAGAATATAACTATGGTTTAACATCCTAAGATGTTTAGCTGGAAATTTAATTTTAAATCACCTGGTTCTCTTCTAGATTCATATGTTATTAAATGCGGTTTTGCTTAAGCTATGATAGTGTTAGGAAAATAATGAAATTTAAAAACTGTAATCCTGTTCAAGACCTTAAATCTTTTTATTGAGTGTGACAGACTTCTAATTGTCCCTAAATACCCAATTCCCTCTTCTTTCTTTTAAATGCAACTTTTTATTTTTTAATATGTTGGCTTCCTGAAGTTTCAAAATAGTAATGATCAGCTTCACCCAATGATCATATCTTCCATAACCACAGTACATGGTCAAAAGCAGGAATCTCACATTGGTACAATACTCTTTTTTTTAAATTTTTCTTTTCAGAGAGAGTGCACATGCACGAGTTGGGGGAGGGGCAGAGAGAGAGAGGGAGAGAGAGAGAATCTCAAGCAGGCTCCACCCCCAGAGTGGAGCCCAATGCGGGGCTTGATCTTATGACGCTGAGATCACGACCTCAGCCTAAATCAAGAGCGAGACACTTAACCAACTGAGCCACCCGGGTGCCCCAACATTGGCACAATACCCTTAACTTGCAAATATACTTTATATAGATTTTAAATGCACTCTTCTTTTGCTCTCTTTTATGTGTATAGTTCTTTGAAATTTTATACCAAGTGTAAATTTGTTGAAGCATCACCACATGGTACATATTACCATTAGGGTACAGAACGGCTCCATCGGCACAAAGACACTCCCTTATGTTACCCATTAACAGTTCTGTCCTCCTCCCCAACCCTAACCTCCGGCAGCAACTGACTACTTATCACTATGATTTTGCCATTTCAAGAATGTTATAGAAACAGAATCATATCATATCCAATTTTTTCAGATTGGCTTTTGCACTCAGCATAAATCCTTGACATCCTTCTAAATCATTTTTTGTATCATTAGTTTGTTTCTTTGTATTTGTTGTATCACACTTTATTCACCAGTTGAATTTTGGGTGCTTTCCAGCTTTTGGCTACTATAAAGTGACTGTGAACATACTTTAGTTCGCTAGGATAGAAACCCAGGAGGGCTCGGCTGTATCGTGGTTGTTAACTTTAAGAAACAGCTGAGCTGCTTTCCAGAATGGCTATGACATTTTACGTTTTCATCAACAATGTTTGAGAAATCCAGTTGCCCTCTATCCTTGTCAACACTTGATACTGTATTTTTTAATTTTTTTGCCGTTTTAATAGGTATGCAATGGTATCTTACTGTAGCTTTAGTTTGCATTTCCCTAATGACTAATGATGGTGAACATCTTTTCTCTCGTGTGTATTTGCCATCTCTATACCCTTTTGGGAGAAATATCTGTTAAAATGATTTGCCTATTTTCTGATTTTTTTTAATTGCTGAGATTAGAGAATTCTTTATATATTCTGGATAAAAATTGTTTCTCAGATATGTGATTTGATAATATGTGTCAATGACAAACTTGATACTCTAAATAGACCTTGATCCTCTTAATAGGGATCACACAACAGAGCAAAAGTTTTTAAGTTTGATGGTCTATATTATTTTATTTCTTTTATGGATTGTACCTTTGGTGTCATGTCTAAGAGCTCCTTGTCTAACCTAAGCAAAGGAAAAATTTTTCCTGTGATTTCTTCTAGAAGTTTTATAGCGTTTTTTTTAAATGTCTCATTTAGATCTATGATCCATTTTGAGTTAATTTTTATATAAGATGTTAAGTTTAGGTTTGGTTCTAGAGAGTTCTGTTTGGATATTGATGGGAGAAGGACAAATTTCAGAAGGAAGAATACTGATGAGTGAAAAATGATGTCAGTGTGTACTGAACAAAGTTTCAAGATAGTGACAGAGGAATAAGGAAATTGGACAGTAGTCAAAATCAAACACACTAGAATACAGAAAGAAGAGTGAAGAGAATGACAGAGTTCTGAAAGAAAATGAAAAATTTAAGAGTAGGTTCAAAATATCAAAAAGCTTTCTAGTTCTTAGACTTGCCCACAGTTGGACTAGGCTATCTTGGTTGAGAGTTTATAAAGATGTTCCTATATATATTATCGATAATACTTGAATAATAGCATTCTGGCTATAAAACCTCTTACTTGCTCAAAAGAGTCATCCCGATGGTGAAATTTTAAATCTGTTAAGGAAGTTTATTATAACTTGAAAACAGCATAATAATTTAAGGTGTATTTCTATGCTTCTGAAATTCTTTTGTATGGCTTTTTGTTCAAGTGAGTATAACTCAAAAGCTAAAGAAGGACAACATTTTTCTGATATTCCGAAGATACTTAGTAGCATCAGAAAGGCAAAGGATAGCTTACAAAATAACAACAACTCTTAAAATTGGGCTAAAAGGCAATCTTAAACAATGAAATTTAACAGAGAGGCCATGAAGAAGTCACATTTAAGAGGAAGATAAAGCACCACGTAAAACTTGGAATTTGTTAAAATAACAACAAATAGAAAAATGAAGTAAATATTTCATTTCAATTTTAAGATTTCCCAAGACCCATTAGCAACATGGCAAGTGTAAATTGAGAACTGGTTTTTATGGGAAAAATGATAATAATTTCTACTTTCACTATCTTTTCCCTAAGTAGATTTACAATGATGTGTGTATTTCCATGAAGAGTTGCTTAATCCAATAAGCTTTCCATTGACATCCCATGTCAGATAGGAACACCACTGTATCACTTACTGATTTCACTAGTATTAGCTTTTTCCTAGAAACTAAAACCAGATGTTACTGAAATTTACACACATGTACATGCACACAGAGTCTATTAAAAATCAATGATTCATCTTTCTGCCTATAATTTTCAGGAGAAGGAAGAAAAGAAAGATGTGCTCAAAGACAAACTATTATTTATCAGAAAAAGCATAAAGATAACTCTCAACCTGAATATTTCCAGTAAGTGTCTTGCTGAAAATTACTGAGGTGATTCTACAAAAATATCTTAGTTTTTAGAGCACATAGAAAGCCATTTCCACAAATTTGATTTTTTTTAGTTTTATCAAGATAATTGGCATACAGAACCGTATAAATTACATAATGACTTGACCCACATATATTACAAAATGATTAGCACATAAAGCTTAGTTAACATCAGCTCACATAGATACACAAAGAAAAGAAAAAATGTTTTTATCCTTGTGATGGGGTCTTTTAGAATCTAGTCTTTTAGCAGCTTTCAAATATACCGTACAGCAGTATTAGCTATAGTCATCATGTTGTATATGTTACATTCCTAGTATTTATTTATCTTATAGCTGGAAGTTTGTTTCTTTTCATTAACTTCCTCCAATTCTCCTCATTCCAACCCCCCCATCCCCACCTCTGGTAACAGCAAATCTGATCTTTCTCTGTTTTGTTTTTGTTGTTTTTTTTTTTTTTGCTGTTGTTTTAGATTCCACGAGTAAATGACATCATATAGTATTTGTCTTTCTCTGACTTATTTCACTTGGCATAATGCTCTCAATATTCACCTATGTTGCCACAAATGGCAGGATTTTCTTCTTTATGGCTGAATATTCCGTGTGTGTGTGTGTGTGTGTGTGTGTGTGTGTGTACATTTTCCAGATTTTGCTCATCCATTCACCTCTGATGGACATTCCATTATTTCCATGTCTTGGCTGTTACAAACAATGCTGCAATGAACATGAGGCAGATATCGCTTCTACAGTGATGTCATTTCCTTCAGATGTATACCGACGACTGGGATTTCTGGATCACATGGTAGTTCTAGTTTTGATTTTCTGAGGACATCCATACTGTGTTCCAGTGCCTGCACCAGTTTACATTCCCACTAACAGTGCACAGAGGTTGCCTTCTTTCCACATCTTCACCAGCCTTTGTTACTCGTCTTTCTGATGATGGCCATTCTAACAAGTATGAGGAGAAGATAGTTCACTGTGGGTTTGATTTGCTTTTCCCTCATGAGGAGTGATGTTGAGCACCTTTGCATGTGTCTATGGCCATCTGAATGTCTTCTTTGGAAAAAAAGTCTATGTAGGTCTTTGGCCCTTTTTTAATTGGAGGATTTTTGTTATTATTGAATTGTATGAGTTCTTTATATACTTTGGATATAATTTGTAAATATTTTCCCCCATTCTGCAGACCGCCTTTTCATTTGGTTGATCATTTCTTTTGCTGTATGGAAACTTTTCATTTCTATTTATTTATTTTTAAATATTTATTTTAGAGAAAGAGAGAGCATGACCCCGAGTGTGGGAGGGGGTGGAGGGAGAGAGAGAGTCCTCAAGCAGACTCCCCACTGAGCATGGAGCAGATCCCAAGACCCTGAGATCATGACCCAAGCCGAAACTAAGAGCTGGCTGCTTAACCAACTGAGCCACCCAGGCACCCCAGTGTGGAAGCTTTTTAATTTGATGTAGTCCCACTTCCTTATTTTTTATTTTGTTGCTTATGCTTTTGCTACCATATCCAAAAAAAATCATTGCCAAGATCCATGTCCAGGAGCTTTTTTCCTGTTTTCTTCTAGCAGTTTTATGGTTTCAGATCTTACATTTAAGTCTTTGATACATTTTGAGTTAGTTTGTGTGAGTGGTGTCCACAACTTTTTAATGTTCGTAATAAATTTGAACATACAACATATCATCCAAATTTATTAGACAGCTTGAAGTATAGTAGTCAAATATCTAGCATAGATTAGTTGAAATGGGTAGCTCTCTTAAGACTTTAAAATTTGTCCTTCTCATAGATCTGAACTCCTAAATGTGTAAAATGAAGCATTAATTAATGTTAGCAACACTTTTCAAAATACTATTTAAGTTCCAGAACAACCACAATGCTCAGAAATGGTCCCTTTCCAGGTTATTTCATGCTCTCTGTAAAATTTCTGGATTGGGTATGAGTTATGTCAAGTATGAGTTAATATTGATATTATTTCTGTCTTTTTCACAAACCAAGAGCACACTTCTAAAGTTGTCAATAGTATGAAAAAAAAGAAGCAAATTTTGGAATAGGTGACTTCCCTACATTAACTCAAGTTGACTTTGTTCTTCTGAATGATGACAAATACTATCTTGGAGTAGAATAACATGGAAATTCTGTAAACATGTTTAGTTGAAAGTATCCCAAAGATACACAATAATTCAATGGAAGATATAAAAGTAGATCTCAGAAACAGATTTTAGGTTCACTTCTATTTAATTATCTTAATTTTTCTAGTGTAATTAAGATTCTGCCTTGACTATGTAAGTGGCTTATGAAAGAGTTATAAAAGTAATATGTAGGGACATTTGAAATATTTTCTTTTTGCTCACTTTGAAAAGATTTCCAGTTTGCTTCTAAATGCATATCAAATTTGAAAGGCCAAGTGATTTAAGGCAGGTATATCATTACTTTCCTCTATGGTTTGTTCAAGCAGGTAAAAAGTATGCAAGAATCTGAATGTTCCTTGCAACAGTAGCTTCAATTTTCATCAGCCAAGACCCAATTTGTGTCAGAGGGTAAAACTTGCCTGATTAGATCTGTTCAAAAAGCCGTTAAACAACTTTCAATGTTCTTGCTCTCTCACATTTAGGACACTAAACTTTTACAGAGACAGGCTGTTTGAAGCCTTCCTAATTATTTCCATTATTATCCAAGAAGGATTACTGATGTTCAGCCTCCATTGGAATTCTCAAAAGTTCTCAGTGCAAATTATATGGCAATCTAAAATGCCTTTCTCTGGCTTTATGGCCTGATTATTATTTAGAGTCTCTCCAGCAGTGAACTTGAAGATCATGCAAATGTGCTCTTTGGGAAAGTCACTGTATAGCTGAATAATTTGTTTTGTAGGAAGCCAGCTCAAGTTTATCATCAACCACGAAAATTCTTTATCAATGCTTTTCTATAAAGTAGGCCTATTATTATACCAGTTCCACTTTAACTCTGACAGAAAGCCGATCGGGAATGCTATTATTAAGTCATAAATGCCTATTTTAAAATATGTTGCCTCATATTATTACACTGTATCGTTTCATTAATTCGTGTAATATTTCCTTTGGTTTTTAGTATCTTCTATGTCATAATCAAAACTAACTCTAAAAATGTAAAGTCTATAGCATAGATTTAAAGTCAAGAGTCCGTATGCGTCTACAACTTAATATGTATAAATACATACAAATTTAACTAGACAGAAGTGACCATGTTCACTCACTACATGCAATATTTACAATGCTGAATAACAACTGTATTTGCCAAGATATTCACAGTTCATAATATTGTGAGATAAAATGTAGCTATAAACATTAATCAATGGCATGTTTATTAAACCTATATTTCTTAGATCATAAGATATACTGATGAACAAATTTCACTGTGTAATAACAAGGAGCCTAGAGCCAAGTGGGAACAAAAATACCTAAGTAATTTTAATTTGTGAGATAAACTATCAGTATAGGGATTTATTCAGGATACCACTGGCACACCTTACACCCATTCAGGAAAGTTGTTAACAAATGATATTCAAATAGGACCTAATTAGGCATGAGGTCCTAGAATAGAGAGAGTGTGCCAGTCAGGAGAAGACATGTCTACATGGACAGTAGGAATATGTTACAACTGAGGTTTAAAGTCATATTAAATCAGACTTAAAATGGAGTTTGGTCTTCATCTTGATGTTGAGATAGATCACTGAAGGAGAGTGATATAATCACATTTCAGTTTGGAAAGATCATCCTGGCTCAAGTATAATGAATGTTTTAGAGGGAATAATGGAATTAGACCAGTTCAGATAAGAAATGATACTGTCTTACCCTGTGGTAGTGATGGAAAAGAAAGAAAAAAAAACATAAAATAAACTTACTTCTCAACTTATTCTGTTATGACTATTGTTTTGTAATAGACTTTACAGATGTTACTTTTAAAATATTCTGTTAGTCTGAGGAGCCATTTATTTATAGATCTCCTTGTATTATTTGTAACAATATTGTATTTATTTTTTTAAAGGTTTTTTATTTTTATTTATTTGACAGAGAGAGAGACAGCCAGCGAGAGAGGGAACACAAGCAGGGGGAGTAGGAGAGGAAGAAGCAGGCTCCCAGCGGAGGAGCCTGATGTGGGGCTTGATCCCAGGACCCCAGGATCATGCCCTGAGCCGAAGGCAGGCGCTCAACGACTGAGCCACCCAGGTGCCCCTGTATTTATCTCTTAAGCACAGATTCTCTACACATCATCTCAAGTTCCCAGATTGTTTTATTAAAACATTTATCTTCAATCATCCAAATGTGACTAAACACTATCTGAAAAGTCCCATAGTATTCCATACCTGTGAACACATTTACATTTTTGTGCTGAAAGATACATGAAAACAAAGGCTTAGATAGTTGATCTTATTGATTTGAAGAAATGATAACATGAAAAGAGAGGTAAACGGAGGCTAAGAAAATGTAAAGTGTGTATTGTGGAAACAGACATGTTATCTGAAAAGTGAATTGTCTGAGGGAAATATAGATCTAAGAGGCATGCATGAAAAATGCAAAAGGAGAGAGACGTGATTGCATACAAATCTAAACTATTTTAACTAGTGCCTACTCATAAAAACACCATCATTTGAATCATATTATGGATTTATGATCTTCCGAAACTGAAATGTGATACCGCTCTCCTTCAGTGGTATGTCTCAGCATCACGACGAAGGCTGTATATGTAGATACACACACATACACATTTATATACATACACAGATATATGTAAACTTATGATCTCATCGCTGTAACACTATATGTATATGATGAGACTGTTATTCTAGAAAGCAATAGAACACAGACATTTTAGTCAATTAGAAAAGAGAAAATGAGGTTCAGATACCAATTTCCGGGTTTCAGGCAAGACACATAACCTCTTTGGGCATCAATGTCCTTATCTGTAAAATGACAAAACATACCCTACTATGTATCTCTTGTGTAAATGTATAAAAAGGAGATGGTAGTTTTGAAAGTGGTTTTGGAAAACATGAGCAAGGGGTTCGGTAATGATTCACTGTAGGGAGTGACATTTCTGAAGGAGTCAGAAAGATAGGGGTAACAAAATTCATTCAAACTTAATAGGAAAAGTAGTATTTACTAACTGGCAGGCTTTTAAGATTACGGAAAGAACCAATTTTACATGAATACTATATCTATTCCTCTGAAAATGCTACAAAAATATAGGAATCCATAATGTTAGATATTTTCAAGTTTTGTAGTCAAAATAACTTCCTTAATATTTCTTACACATTTCTCATACACATATGCTTCACACATGCTCCCCATTTTTCAGACAAGGTCAATGTTTTCACTACAATTCATTTACATTGTTATTAGAACTATTTTCTAGGTCTGTTGATAAAATTTGGCCTCACACATTGATAACACATTTTTCTAATTACACTGTAATTTTCACTAGTAATTCTAGCTTTTTTGAATATACAAATCATTTCAACTTATTATATCATTGCTTTAACACTTCATACACATCTTGAGACATTTAGGCCACAAAAGATTATATTTAATATTAAAAGGATCAAATGTAAATAATTCTCAATTACTTATCCAAAGTGAAAACTTGAATAACGTGTATAATCTAAATGTGCAAATAATCAGAAGATACAGATTTTTTACCCTCCTGCTACCGAATGTTTCCCTGAGTTGCTGTCAGAGACAATGTTTACAGTGTTGTGCTTTAATTCCTACTCTCTTGTCAAGACACCAATTGAGGGGGCGCCTGGGTGGCACAGCGGTTGGGCGTCTGCCTTCGGCTCAGGGCATGATCCCGGCGTTCTGGGATCGAGTCCCACATCAGGCTCCTCCGCTATGAGCCTGCTTCTTCCTCTCCCACTCCCCTGCTGTGTTCCCTCTCTTGCTGGCTGTCTCTATCTCTGTCAAATAAATAAATAAAATCTTTAAAAAAAAAAAAGACACCAATTGAAAGGAGAATGCTAAGAACTCAGTGAGAACTAAGAGTGATAAATGAAGTGCCAGCATAATTTGGAAATTGGAAAATGTGCCCTTGAAAACATATTAGTTCGCTCAGTTTGTAAAGTGTAACAGCAGTATTGGTTTTCTCTCTTCACTGCTAGGTCAAGACACTGATGGAAGTAGGAGTCGGCCGAGCCAGAAACAGATCTTCAGCTGGGGTCCAGTAAAGAGTGTGGGAAGGCTTCCCCGAGGCTGGCAAATATCTCGCCCCAGTGGCTAACACCCCTTGCTCTGTCATTCTGCCTGAGATTTCACCCAAAATGACATTCGCTTATGTGGTTAAGCTCAAGTATTTCCAGGAAGCTTAAGCAAGCTACGGTAGCCATTCCAACTTCCAGAAAGTCTCCCTCTTTGCTGTGATTGACCAAAAAAAAAAAAAAAGAGGTAATTTTTGGTGGAAAGCAGAAATGAATTTGGAGCACTGGGATATTTTTCAGAGAAGAGAGGCCTGGTAAATTTTAGTAGCCAACAGGAAACATGAAACATAGAAGTCAGGGGAGAATGAAAAAGGTGATACCAGGACATAAATAAACACAGAAATGGGCAGAGGAATAAAATAAATAAATAAATAAACAAATAAATAAATAAATAATAACAACAATAAGAACAATTATAATAACAACTCTCATGTCTTAAACTTTGCCCAGAGCAGTCCCAAAATATTCTATGTGGAGAAAATGTAGGAACATGTCCAATGTGTAATTAAGATCAGTGCTCCCCTTGTGCGATGCCATGATCTTGCCTGGCTCGTGGCCTAAACAACTGGGTGAATCCTGAAATCTGCTCCACTCAGGAGAAAAGCTGGAGTGGCACATCGAATGTGCACATCTTCACAGCCTGGAACCTGAGGGTGGTTCCAGAACACTTTTCTCCTTTGCTTCCACGTTGGTCCAGTTATGTAGTTCTATCAATACGGATAACAGAATGTACTCAGAGAATCAGATGAGCATGGACTCTCCACCAGGAAGGTAAGTCAACGTAACACAAAAACAGATATGGCTATCAGAGTGGAACACGTGTCTTTTCCTAGCTGGGTATTTTGTCTCTCACAACACAACCTTGCAGACTATCAAGGATATAACAATTTTTGAAAGGGTCATGTTAGGAAAAGAAAATTATACACAGATGCAGCATTTTCCAATCTCTGTGCCATAGATAAGGTAGCTCTGAGAGTAACCAGGAAGGGGCTCGAATAGCGTGAGCCACTGGATCACTGTCACACACACTATAAGAAGCATGTCCTTTTACAGTAGGCTGTCTTACAAAAATGTCCATTTTCCGGGAATGGCATAGTACCAACAAAAGATGTTTTTGTTCTCCATTCCCACGCTGTTTAAGAAAAGGCAAAAAAACATGGGTTACTTAAATTATAGCACATCCATAGCACACCATGGAATACAAACAAGGACGAAAACATCCTTGAGGGGGCTTAACTAAAATATGTGTGCCAACAATGCTGCCATGCCTGTACAATAAGCACATAAAAATACCAAAACTAATTTATTAAATTAAAACACACAGAACTGTACACAGTACAGAACTTTTGCCAAAGTTCAAGGGTAACACACGTGAAGAGTTAACACCTTCCAGAGAGTCTTTCAGTAAATCCTGAAAATTCCTATCCTCAAGTCCCCTGCCTTTGAGAGTGCTTACTTCTAACTTCTGCCTTAGAATCTCCAGCCACCATTAGCACAATCTCCTCCTTACTAGCGAGGTTAGACCTTCCCTGACACAAATCCCTCTTGTCTTTAGGATGTAACACTAGGTCTGCATTATCAGTCTAGAAGGACCCTCTGGTGGCAGTTGTGGTGCAGGCTCCTAGTGGGTCATTTTGTGGTTATCTCTGGTCCTTCGCGTACCTCCAAATAATATTAGCCGTGAGGCGATGCGTTTGACACTACTAATTTCACAGAAGCATCTAAGGCATGAAAGGCTTCTCTTTGAGTATAAGGGTAAGTTACAGACCTTTATCTTTTATTTATTGGTAACGGTTGAATCAGATGTACATGCATATATATTTACATACACACACACACACACACACACACACACTCCTCTATGTCCCAAAGATTAACGCTGAGCCTTATCTTATCCTGAAGTCTCCAAACTGCTTACTGAAATCAGGCAGATGAGATGAGAAGAGATGAGAAGGGGAGGGGAGGGGAAAGAGAGGACAGGAGAGAGTGGAAAGGGAGAGAAGAGAAAGAGGAGAGGAGAGCAAGAACACCACAAATCTCAGTGGAACAGGCCATGCGTAAGAAGCAAGCTATGTGGTGAGAATGAAGAAGTGAGCACTAAAATTCCATCAAGAAACGACTCTTCAGCTCCACTGCCTGCCGCCACATGGGAACGAGGACCAGGTTTCCAGAGCTTCCAGTTCTTACACAGAAGCCAGGAATCCTCATGTACAATTTCTTATATGTTGACTTAAAATAGTTAAGTCTTGTGCAGACCAAACAAAAAATTTCCGTGAGAAGGATTTAGTCAATGAGCAGTGAGCGTGACCCTCAGTCTAAACAAATAAGAAGATAGGGAAACATCTGCCTAACTTCTTGATCACTGGCCGTTATTTCTCAACACCCGAGTTAGTACTTCTGGATTCTAGAGCATTGTTTCTTCCCCTTCTTCAATCAGACACTTTCAAATCATGCTGCCTCCCCTACACACACACCCCAACACACAAAGTGAGACTAAGAAAGGAGTCTACTGCTGAGCCAGGAACATATCTCTAAAAGTTACCCTATCCCAGTTACAAAGAACCCTGGAGGAAACTTCCTCCACCTGACCTGTTCGGACTTTTTATCTTATCCAAGACCCATTTCCCTGCCAGGCTCACTGGGGAAGTAGAAGGAGGATTCCTCTATTAAGTGTGTACTAAAACTATTGTCTCCTCCCTCGATCTACTCTTTCGATATGAGTTCAAGCTCTCATCACTTCTCATCCGGCCCACTTGTCAATTTACATGAAGTTCATCGCCGCCCTCTAATCCAAACTTCCCACTGTTGACAATATCCTTGCTTATGCCTTAGACACCATCAAAGACACACCAAAGTCACTCTGCATTGCCTTGGACTTTCTTATGGTTACCAACTGTGACCACAGGCTCTCATGTACGTTCTGTCCTCCTATTATACTCATCCCCAGACTTAAATCCCCCTTAACACTGATCCTTGAAATTGGTGTTTCAATCAAAATCCATTCAACCACAGTCAGGATTATTTAAATTGAAAATAATGTAATAATGACAATTTAGTAAAACATGTTAGAATCAGAGACTTGATGAAAGACAGAAGGTAAGATTTTTAAAATGAGAGATTACTCAACATTCTTCAAGCCACATTTCTTTATTTTTTATTCTCATTCACATAGGATTGATGTTATACCTAAGATAGTTGTAAAGATTAGAACTTAGAAGGAGGAATATATGCATGTATTCTTTCAGAAGTTATCTTCTGAAACCTTAGACTATCACCAATATTGAAGATAAAGAAATGTTTTGACAGGCTCTTGGATTTCTCATGTTGTATTTCTATCAAGAATTATGCTTAACTTGTATGCTCATGCTACAAGTTAACTGCCTTTTCAACATTCTTTACAGTCTTCTGCATGACAAAAGATACCATAAAGGAAATCAAAGACAAGCAAATTAATAAGGAAATGACAAAACAGTAAATAAGGTTAAATGGATAAAGATACAAATAGCAAATTCACAGAAAAACCTATACAATGGGACACAAAATTATGAAAAAATCCTTATGAAAACATGTGCAGTCCCATTAATAATCAGGATTGTACCATAAAACAGCAATGGGATTTTTTTAAAAAATCAACTAAATATTATTTATTGTTGGATAATTTTAAGTGTAAGTGAGAGTATAAAGAAATGGACATTCCTAAACTGGGGATGAAAATGCAAATTGGTATACAACCTGTTTGGAAGGAAAATTAATTAGGGAAATTAAATATGCACATACTTTGTGATGCAAGATTCCATTTGCCAGCATGTACACCAGAGAAAAGTGTGTTACATCTTCAAATAGGCAGACACTGAGTGCTCTGCATGGCTGTCTGTAGGAGGATAGTGCATTTAGAAAAAAATGGGGCAGAAACAGATAGGGAGTGATAATTTCAAAAATCCAGATACAAACTATGGGTGATTTGCTGCCATTTATGTCACCAATATTTAGTGGAAGAACAAAGACTTAGGGTCACCTTAGAAACCATGAAATGTATGTAAATATCAATCTTAAAGCTTTGGGAATATTTATCGATCTTTATAATTTATAGGTAATGGGCACTGGATGCTTGATCATCTGATGATGTTAGTTCATCAGATTCTCAAACAGTTCATGACTCAGAAGATGAACAACGTTTTTAGAGTTAATAAAAAAGGATTACTGAATCTATTATATATATTTTGATTTTAGGATTTAAAATGCTTTTTGTACTTCTCACAGTCAACACCGAGGTCTATGATACAAAATACATTGATAATAATATTTACAATATAGGATTGTTATAGGGCTTTCTTGAGGTAATGTATGTAAGTACCCTACGGATATGCGAACCGCAAGGCTGGTCTGTGGGAGGGACTCATTATGTTGGTCAGTCATGCTAGTATTCCACTGACTCAGCATCTCTCTCTAAAATAACGGTATTTATGAATTCAAGACATACCTTTCATGAATAGCAAGAACTTGCTCTATGACAAAAATAAACATAACACTTTTGTTTCTGTTGAACACCAAGCCAACTCTTTCCTTTCAAACCATGTTTACAAGGGAAATACTCATAAAGCTGAGATGGCTGGTGGTTCTAGGGATCACCTAGAAAATGGATTGTCAGAGATTGATTAGACACTGACTGGAGACACCAAGTAAGACAACAGTAACAAAGTAAGCAAGCTATCTGTGATTCAGAAACTGATAATCAAAAGTGCACTGATCAGCTACTATTACAGCAACCAAGTGATTTCCTCCAGTTCGGGCTCTATTTCTGATATAGCGTCATATGTTATCAATGAAAAAAATAATAACTAAATCTCCCTTCTCCTAATTTCCAGTTCCCTTCAAGGGAAACAATAATTTTATCGCCCCATTGCTAAAATGAAGTTGCATTAAATACATCTGCTCTCTAAACTTTCTGATGTGGTACTGTAAAAGTAGTTAGGTTTCCACTGTAAGACTGAATGAAATCAGTGGCCGTAATTAGGACCCAACTTACGTCATAACAGTACCTGACGGGGGGGGGGGGGAGTATTTATCTCAGTGTTCCTGCTTTTCCATTCTTGGAAGCCGGTTTGGATGGATCCCAATGCCCTATAAGTCCTCCTGCGTTTGACTATTATCGGTCTCCTCCCCAGGAATCATTCTGCCCAAACCAAAACTCCACTCAATAGATAAATGCTACCAATCACGGAAAGGGAAAATTGAAAACTTGTAAGTATTCCCCAATATTAATGTGCCTGAACAATCATATTTAATTGGTTCTCAGGTCTATTATTTGTTCTGTCTACCCAAAGAAAGTTCTATTGTAGTTATTTCAATGATGAACTTGCTTCTTCTCAAAAAGTTTTATTATTCTGAGAAATTGCTTGAAAATAGCAGAAGTTGTAGTGGGGTAGTGAAGGCCTGATAATACATTCTAAAGGTTTTTTTAATAGTGTAATTTATGTTAAAACTTGTCCTAATACATTGCAAGATCACTTAGATATTTTATTTTAAATACTGTATGTAGCTTTCTCACAGCTCTAGTGCCATTTCCAGTAAAATGAGATTTTCATGAAAGACATTAAAAATCATGTTGTACTTAAATGGTGATATTGTTTCAATCTTTCATCAGGCGAGGTCATTTTCGTTCAGAAATTTGACATTCATCTAGAACATTCTGTATCTAAGAAAAATGAAATGCCTACAGTTGCTTCAATTTCCAGACTTAACTACTTTTACATAAGAGTCGAGTTCCTCTTCAGCCCACTAAGGTACTCACACATCTTCCTTTATTCTTTAAGGCCAAACTGTCCTGAAACAGCTCCCCTGGAAATCTGACATAGTTACAGAAAAGAGCCATAAAATGTCTTATTAAGGGATTCAAGCTCGCAATCATTAACATGTAGATATGTATTTCACTTGGGTATAGAAATTAACCTACTATGCTTTATTTATTTTTAAATTTTATACACTGATACCCCTTGTACATTAATACCCCTAATCTGGGATTCAGGGGAGCTAATAAACACACATTTCCTCCTGTTCCTTTTCTTCCTCCTCCTCACTCATTAGTTTTCTTCTCTAAGAATACACATTAAGAAGTTAAATGCTAAAAACTGAAATTCAACAGGAGACTTTTGCATGTTTGCAAAGACCTCTGATGTTTCTAGTTAAACACATACCTTATCTCCTTACTCTCACCTAATTTCTTTTTTTTTTAAATTTTTTTATTATATGTTAGTCACCATACAATACATCATTAGTTTTTGATGTAGTGTTCCATGATTCATTGTTTGCGTGTAACGCCCAGTGCTCCATGCAATACGTGGCCTCCTTAGTACTATGCTTTTTTTAATACAAAAGGAGGCAGTCTGGAGAGATTTGAAGGAAACACAAAGGCACAATTAAATTATTAACAGTTCTTGATAGATACAGAAAGAGAAGCAGGTACAGTTAAACTTTCATCTGATACAGGCTGGGATGAGGATATCTGTGCCTAGAGGCAAAAGTAAGGAAATAGGAAAATGTACCGATTTTGCTGATGATGTATCCTAAATACATGCTTTATTTTGGTTTCCTTCTGAAAAAATTTACTTTTCCTATAATTTACACTTGTATTCCTTGTTTGATTACAAAACAATTTTACATATGTTATGTCTTTGGACTTTTACAGTATTGTATGTTAGAGCAAGTTTTGGCTATTTAACAATGAGGAAATGGAACTTAAGTGACTTATGTAATAAGTTGAAGAGCAGGGTCATATACCCTATGTCTTGTGTTTCACTAAGTTTTTTAGGCATCATGTTATTGTCTTAGGGGAAAAAAACCCTGCTTTATGAGCCTATAAAGAACATTTTGACACCCTTTGATTTATAAGATTTGTTAGTTGGGCATGCATCAGATTTTCTTTAGTGCACAACAAAATAAATTTAGAAGAGTAAGAATAATTCAAATTCCTAAAGACAACATTGAGTAAATATTTTTAAAAATCAAAATACTATCAAAGTTAACACACACACGCACCCACACACATACGCACACAGCACAAATTTCAAGATACACAGCACAAGAATTTAAAGTCTATCTCCCTTCTGTCTCTTGCTGCCAGAAGTATCCCAGCCAAACAATTATATCTCCCAAGCGAAGATATTGAAGCATGATTTCTTTTTGCTTCCCTGCCCTTTATTTTTTTTTTAAATGATTTTTTATTATATTATGTTAGTCACCATACAGTACATCCCCGGTTTCCGATGTAAGGCTTGATGATTCATTAGTTGTGTATAACACCCAGTGCACCATGCAATACGTGCCCTCCTTACTACCCATCACCGGTCTATCCCATTCCCCCACCCCCCTCCCCTCTGAAGTCCTCAGTTTGTTTCTCATAGTCCATAGTCTCTCATGTTTCATTCCCCCTTCTGATTACCCCCCCTTTCTTTATCCCTTTCTTCCCCTACCGATCATCCTAGTTCTTATGTTCCATAGATGAGAGAAATCATATGATAGTTGTCTTTCTCTGCTTGACTTATTTCACTTAGCATTACCTCCTCCAGTGCTGTCCATGTTGTAGCAAATGTTGAGAACTCGTTCTTTCTGATAGCTGAGTAATATTCCATTGTATATATGGACCACAACTTCTTAATCCAGTCATCTGTTGAAGGGCATCTCGGCTCCTTCCACAATTTAGCTATTGTGGACATTGCTGCTATGAACATTGGGGTGCATATGGCCTTTCTCTTCACTACGTCTGTATCTTTGGGGTAAATACCCAGTAGTGCAATGGCTGGATCATAGGGTAGCTCAATTTTTAACTTTTTAAGGGACCTCCACACTGTTTTCCAGAGTGGCTGTACCAACTTGCATTCCCACCAACAATGTAGGAGGGATCCCCTTTCTCCACATCCTCTCCAACAATTGTTGTTTCTTGCCTTGTCTATTTTTGCCATTCTAACTGGCGTAAGGTGGTATCTCAGTGTGGTTTTGATTTGAATTTCCTTGATCCCTGCCCTTTATTTTTAACACAATGATTCTGTCCTACAAATTAGTTTCAACTTTTATCACTTAGCTCCATGGACAAGTGTGCTTGCACACACACACACACACACACCTGGGGACGCACACACTCTTCGTTCCGTATCAGCACAGGATCTTCCTTATTTTAATGGCTATAGAAATGTGTTATAATTTATTTGACCAGTTGGACATTTAAGTTATTTCCAAATATATCTTGCACAGATGTCATTTAGATAGCATGTATGTCACTGGATAAATTCCTAGAAGGGGAATTATTAAGCAAAATGAATTATACATTTCAATTTTGAGAAATATTGCCAAACTGCCTGTTGTATTGTATTAATCTCTATTTCCACCAGCAACGCATGAGAATGCATGCTTTCCTGACACCCCATTGACACATTGTGTCAGTAATTTTTTTTTTTAACTATAGGAATAGGATAGGTATGTTACATAGCTGAGTTTCAATTTGTATAAGTGAGGATGAGATTTTTCCCCACATGCATGTCATCTTCCCAATCCTTCATTGGACATTGGTCTTTTCCCAACTGATTCACATGGATGCTGGACATGTTAAGAATATGAATTCCTTAACTGTTAAAGGAATTATAATTTTTTCCAGTTTTATCTTTTGTTTGTAGAAGTTTATATGCAGTTTTACTTTAATGTAATTAAACACAGCTATTTATATATTTTTGAGCTTTTTGTCATTTTAAAAAAGCTTTCTCCAATCCAACACCATAGCATTTGAGTTGAGCTTTGCCTTGATAAGTTAACTAGTGGTATGTTTTATATAAAATGTATCATGCAGATGAATGAATTATCCTATTGGAAAAAAATATCTCCTATTTAAATTTTGGAGTTTGAGATAGTCAACATTTTGCTTTTTGCATGGTTAATATTCAAATGCACAGGCATTGGAAAACAGGCCCAATTGTTTCTAAAGCTATTTCTGGTTCTAAATGATAAAACCACATCTTTGACACAAACAAAGATACTTTGTTCTCATTTCCAGTAGAAACTGACAGCCTCCAAGTCATCTAGTAGTTACCCTAAAGGATCCAACTATAATTAAGATGTAGGAGATGTAGTTTACATCCCTTTGACCAGAATTAGAATTGTATTTGTCAAAATATTTTTCTTATGTTTATTCTAGCTGAAACTAGAAGCTACTTCTCATGAAGTAGATGGTGTAAAAGCATTTGTGGTTTTGTATCTTTACTGAGATTTTACAGTTTTCTGGTGATATTTCTATCTGTGGACTCAAAGCCTCGTAATTAATCATATATGTTGAAAACGCCTTTGTTCTTCATGACATGAAACTATTTTTTGAGTGACTTAAATGGGAGTATCTACACATAAACCTATATGTTCTTTTTATATTGATATATACATTTAGTCCAAAAAGTATACAAGTATACTGTTGGATAACAGTAATATTTTGAAGGGATATTCTATAGATTCATGGCTTTGTTCTTTTGTGAGAAAAGATTTTCCCTTTTTAAAAAAGAAAACTATACTCACATTTCTCGGTAAGGCAATTCTGTGTAGTTAAATCAGAGAAAGAACGTTTTGTAAGGTTTAGAGAACTCTTTCAGGAGAGACTACAACAGAGACTTGCAGTTAGTATATGTGAGTTAGTATAAGTGAAGTAATTATTTAAAGTCCAAGGACTTCATGTGAATCTCCAGAGCAAGTCAAAGCATATCAAGAATTCTCAACATAAAAGAGAGGAGTTGGGTTTGTACATGAATAAGATAATCAGATTTTAAAATTCCAATGTAGTTATCTAAACAGTCCACCCGTACCAATTGTAAATTGTATTCACTTACTTAAAATGTGTAATTCTACCCAAAAGTTCATTTGTCCCGACAATTTACTTAAATGATGTCCCTATAATAATGTGGAAAGTAAAATGGAAAATTCGAACATTTATCCCACATGGAGCAATATGGAAGACTCTAAATAAGAGACTTCAAATAAATACCTTTTTATACAATGAATTGCTTTGAATGAACCAAATTTCCAGTGTTAGTGACATATAAATGGAGATGAAGGAAAATCTTGTCTTTTACTTCTATTTTTATTATTACATACAGAAATAAGATTTTAAACAACAGAAGGAATAAAATCAAATATTTCAGAAAAATAGAAAGTTTTGAGGAGTAATTGTATATGGTATTGTTTATCCATGAGTATGATTTGGTAGGTCTTTCAACCCAGGTGGGAAAAGCAGGAGAGCAGCCCTGTGGGTGGGAGTGTGGGGTAGAGTGGGTGGGTGATTGGCACCTACAACTCCCAGACATATCCTGTGCAGGATTTAATACTGTAAGTGTGATGGAACTTCACTTTAACATTCCATAGCAGAGTGTAGCTTTGACATAAAGTGACTCTACCTTCGATCCACAGCAAGATGGTTAATTGCAAGTACAGAAGAACCCTATTAGGCAGTACTTCCTTAGACGATGACTACGGAGTAGTTTACCTGCCTCTTGGCCACAACTTTTGTAAGCGAAAGGCCGCCTAACTCCCTAAAGTTGGCTAGTATCCATTGCTTGCTTCTAAGCCAGTGCATTTCTTCTGCTCAATTTCCCAATTAAATCTGATCTTTCTTTGGGATCAAGTAAGTGAGCTGTAAGTAATAAATAAAAATACTAGCTAGAGAACAGGTGGATAGGTAGTGAAGGTAAGAGTTTGCCTGGAAGGAAGAGAAAGAAAATACAAACATATTAAGAGTCTCTAAAAAGTTAATACACATTGAATGTGAATGTAACTACTCATTTTTTTAAAACTGTGACTCTATCTAAAATAAAAGAGATGCTTTTCTGTGTGACTTTGGGATAATTATCTTTTATTTAAAAAAAAAATCAAAATCTGTCCATGCGTTCCCAAGAACATGTACTTTGGCAATTAAATGCAGCAGTAGGGCTATCAGAATGGGAAGTATTTTAGCAATTATTAGTTCATAAAATAAACTTGATTTCTTTTTGAGTCAAGTTCATATAAGTGGGATATGCATGGAGCACTTTACTGTGGTTTACAAAAAAAACTATTTCATATGGGAATCTGATCTCCATCAAAGCATTAAATCCTAGTCAATCACTAAAACCACTAGATCTCAATCACGACATCACCTTTTAGGTTTACAGTTCTTCCTCCTATGTTGGAGGTTCTCAGAATAACAAAGTTTTTCAACTAGATCCAGGAGAACTATGGAGGTCCTCATGTCAGACAGGTAGGTAGCAGAATTTCAAAAATCACATTTGGACAGTCAGGTGCCTTTCTCAGTTTGCTACATAAATTTGCCACAGCCTAACAAGTCTACCATTTTATGTTGCAACCATGTAAGTTATATACTATTTTCCAAACTGAACTTTTAAGAGTAAAAGGGACACCGATAATAAGGATACCAGGAAAACAAACATAATCTGGGCCTATTTCAGGCTAACTGGAACTTAATGGCCACCTTACCAGGGAAGTGTTAGGGTCCTTTGTCTGCTTCTATTTCAAGAATGCAAATATTGACTTTGATATTTATATTGATTAAAGCAGGAAAAACATTACATCTCAATTTCTTTTGATGAAATGTGGATACACCATTTAGAATGATGGCTCACCCTTTCACATCCTATGATCTACCAATCTCGTTACCACTTTTTAAAGCTGGTTCATACAGAGAAAACCCAAAACACCACTTGTTTTAATATTGTAAATAAAAGACTTGAAACAGGGTAACAGGATCTCTGAAAAGCCAGGCCTTAAAAGGCATAAAATTGCAAGTCATTGTAATGTTGATCTTTATCCCCAAGATGATTTTGATGATGATAAGGTTTGTTATCATTCCTTGGATGAGTGCTGTATGCCAGGTGTTTTGCTATGTGCTTTTCATATATTAACTTTCCTCGCCTATCTAACATCACTCTCAATCTGTCCAGATTTGCTTTATTCTAAGAAGAAAAATCAGTCATAGATAAGTTTGATTGATTTGTTTAAAGAAGCCCAGCTAGTCACCCAATGGAAGCTTCTGTGTTCAAACTGGGATACAATTCCAATCCCCATGCTCTTCTTGAATAAGCTACAATACCTTTATGTCATCTTTCTTAGGAATTTTAGGATTCCTCCTGACATAGTACTGTGGTCAGCCTTGTTCCCACTGCTGACTTTTACATTAAGGAATTAGTGGAGACATTTGAGGCCATCAGGAAACAGAACATGATGTACATTTGCCAATGTGTAAAGAAGAAAAATGTCCACATTACTAGCAAAATAATAAAAGCCACGTGTACCTAATCCACAGCAAATAATATTGACCGGAGACAATAAACCGTGGGAACTGACATGGGATTGGAAGATAAGAAATTCTTAGTAACTGCTTTGTCAACGCCAAATTCCCCATGAACTCCTCTTTGCAGCCCAGTAATAAGGGGCTCCTCTACCCTGCCACCTACCAGGCAGTCACATGAGGAGAGATGGGAGGTCTACCCAGTACACGTTCCATAGCAGGCACCAGAACACCTACATGCTGGTAAATATCTGTTAATTGCAAGAAGGACCTAGAATTAACTAAATCAGGGCATTAGTCAAATGGATAGGAGTATTTCCCATCTGCAAGGCCTCTTTTTTCATTAAGTTAGTATTAATATATGACTATTATCATTTCCATCTCTCAAATCAGAAAACCAGGCACAGCAACGTTACTAATTAGATCACACCCTTTCTAAGTGATATAATCAATTAAAAGATCTGGGTATTTTAATTTGAATAAGACTGTAGGCTTAAGTACTATGCCCCACTCTGCTTTTACTAAATTCTACAAATAAAAATTTAATTTGCAATACTGAAGAAAAATCATTAAAGTACAGATATGTTCGATTTTTTAAATGAAGTGCTTCTATTATTTCAATCCACATTATTATAAAGCTATATTTAAAAAAAAATTATCTTCAAAATGTTAACAAGGTTGCCCAAGGTCTACTCCTTAAATGATCTGAGCTAATCATCCTTCTTGGCCACTCCCTGACATCTCGATTTCAAGAAATAAAAGTTCTAGATGAAAACACATATTGAAAACATGTGCTGAAGTGGTGATTGGAAATCAGGCATATTTCACTTCATCAGCTACACGAAGTATCAGGGATTATGTGATGTTTCTACGTACACCTTGTCCTGATAGAAATAAAGTTGCATTTTTACCTATATTGTGATTTTATGAAAGGATCACTATTTGTCTTCCTCTCTACTCTCAGCTTCATTCTAGCAACTAATACTAATTACAGGAAGGTTGAATCGCCATCACGTGTGATTAACTTCAATGGCGTCCCTTTCTCCTCCACTTCAGACATCCTCTCCTTTCATGGAGTTCTTCTCAAGGCCACTTAGGACATCGGTGACACCTACAGAGAATACTAAAACCAAACTCATTATGAAAAGTAGTAGGGAGAGCCACTGTAGACAGGAGGAGGCATCTGGGGAAACCCAACAATAACAACAAAGGTAGAGCTGGAGCAAATGAAGATTGCAGCTGTGTCCCTACATCCCTTAGCACTATGGGAAAGATGAAGTAGGAAATGCTTTAAAAAAAAATTACACCGAATTTTAAAAAATTGTTTAACACTGTTTAATCCTGTTTAAAGCATACAAGAGAGTATCATTAAAAACTTCTCGAGAAACAGCTGTGTTTTGATGCTTTGCTACTTAGAAATGTAACAATGGAAGATGTAGGGTTGGAAGGGTTTAGATTTCATGTGAGCATTCAGGGTAAAGAGAGCGGAGCACTGGGATAAGGCACAAAGAGAATCTGGAGAGAGAGACAGCAAGAAGATGGCGGACTTGGTATGACATGCCAACCTTAGTGGGCTCAGCTACCACCCTGAAGGGCAGCTTCTGAGTCAGACGACAGGAGAAGAATGAGACACAGCTCAGTCCCTACAGATTCAGTGAGGACTTGGTCTCAGTTCTGAGATTCAGAGGTAAAACCGGTACTGCTGTGCTCTCTGTGGGTGGGTTCTGGCACTTGGCTAACAGCAGAAGAACTACTGCATAGGGGAGAGAGACAAGACTTGCCCCAGGGCTGTATATAGCCAAGGTGTACTTGAAAGTAAATCTGTCTTCATAAACCAGTAAGAAAAAACAAACTTCACTCATAGTGGGCAAGTTAAAACTAGACTTATATCTTTTTATTTTCACATCTTGCTTTCTTTTATTTTTAAAAGACTATTTGAGAGACAGAGAGAGTGAGCAGGAGGGGCAATGGGAGAGGGGGAGAAGCAGACTCCCCACCGAGCATGCAGCCTGATGTGGGGGCTTCATCCCAGGACTCAGAGATTGTGCCCGGAGCCAGTCAGATGCTTAACCAACTGCGGGGTGAGGCACCCCTCACATTTTGCTTTAACGTCATTTTGTCTTGTAATGGAAATGTATATATGTTTTATCCATATTTGCCTTTTTATTTAATAAACAGCTATTTTTATATAGGTAAAGCACTTTGAATTTTAGTAAACTATGACCATATAAAGGACGCTTTCTCAGAGCACTGCTTTTGTCTGTCAAGCAGCTACGTCATTTAATGGAAACTAAGCCAAACTGTAGCCATAAGCACAAGCATGGTACTCCAATATATATGCTCTTTGAATGCATATTAATCACATATTACACTCTCAAATGGCTACTTGGACCAAGCAAGTAATACATGAATGAAACGAGCCAAGATAAGAAAAATCATAATTGTTGGGGCGCCTGGGTGGCACAGCGGTTAAGCGTCTGCCTTCGGCTCAGGGCATGATCCTGGCGTTATGGGATCGAGCCCCACATCAGGCTCCTCTGCTATGAGCCTGCTTCTTCCTCTCCCACTCCCCCTGCTTGTGTTCCCTCTCTCGCTGGCTGTCTCTATCTCTGTCAAATAAAATAAATAAAATCTTAAAAAAAAAAAAAGAAAAATCATAATTGTTGAAATCTATGGTAAACTGATGTGTACTTGCCATGGCTAAAAGGACTCGACTCCAGAAGATTTCTTCCCTGTAGAAAGTGAACTCCATGTTGGCAAATCCCACAATTTTCAAAAGCCAGGTTACATGAAATTTCCCGATTTTTAAAAGTTATTCAATTAAAAAATACTACAGAGGTAAAAACAAAACAATACCACTCACAACAGTCATTGCAATAGAAATACATCTGCTGAATGAATTTGGCTTACAGGCTGCCAGTTTATGACTTCTGATCAAATTTTTGAAATTATCTTTGGGAGGGTGGGGAGGGGAAGACTCAATTTGAAAGGAGCCACATGTAATTTTGCAAGAGAATTTGTAGACGTCAAGTATGCACTCAGAACATTGCCCAAGGGAAAACGAAAACTAAAATAAGACACATTAAGGTTAATACTCAAAGGAAGGAAAAGTCACTCCTTTGCTATCATGCAGACGTACATTCACACATGATTGCTGGCTGTAAGACCAAATCAGTCTGTGAGACTAAACCAGAAAAAGTAAAAAGAATATAAACAAGCAAAAATAAAAGAAATATAAAAATCTTTCAATTTCTCATAGACAAGGACTAGAAATCCAATGTCAATAAAAACAAACAAACAACCCCACCAACTTCCCTAGGTATTACCTGGCAAACATGGGCATTAATCACAGTTTCACACTAAACTGCAGATTTTATAGCAGTATTTGCTGCAATAAAACTTGCTTAGTCTTAGCGCTAGTTGTAATTTATGTTTTGTTTAGATGAATTCATGAGTTCTCTGTACCTAAATTTAATTAATGAATGAAAATAAATAGTTTAGCTTATGTGCTTGCTTTGAAAAATAGATATAAATAAAAGGTAATAGTACATGGGTGATGGACACTGGGGCGGGTATGTGTTGTAATGAGCACTGGGTATTATATAAGACTGATGAATCACAGACTGTATCCCTGAAACAAATACATTACATGTTAATTAATTGAATTTAAATTAAAAATGTTTTAATAAAAAAATAAAATGTAATAGTACATTTAAAACCACATTTTGCATGGTAAGTATGTCCTATCTACTGGTGAGTTGATTACCAGAAAACATAGCAGGTGCCAATGGGGAATGTAAATATAGTTATTGACCTACTGTGTCAGTGACAAGAGATTAGTCTTTTTTTCCAGGAGGTTGTAATTAGCCTTGCAGAAAATATTCATTCCATACCAAATTAGACTACACATTGTATTTCTGTCATTGAATGTTTTCCTTGATGGTTGTCTGAGTAAAACAAATTGGATGTAGGTTGAAGGTATATCATTCAGGCACCTTCTTTCAAAAGTAATTAGGGTCTTACTCACTTGAAACCAGATAACTACATTTAATGTAATCTTAAAAGGGCCCCTAAGGATTGTTTTCCATTGGTAAATGAATGAGAAGTGGAACAAATTGACTTTCATGATCACTAAAGTTTAGAAGAACTAGGAAAAGAAAATAATGCTGAATTGAAAATTTAGTCTCATAAGACTAATAAAGGTAAAATACTTTTTTTCATTTATTCTCATGTAACCCCCAAGGGATTTTTGTCCAGTGAAAGTGGCACATGGAAGGATGTTCCACAAAGACTCATTCAGTGATCAGCTCAGCATGGTTCCACACTAGACCTCCAACCAAATGAGAGCTAGACACTCATCCCCTTGGCTTCAATTCATTTAGGAAAAAAAGTGTATCTTTGGATAGCTCACTGTACTCCATGCTAGCACACCAGGATGATAAGACTTCATTCCTGACTCAGAATATAGGTGGAGACCCATCACTGTCTGACCTAAACCAGGCCACCTGTAATTAGAAAATAAATTCACTACCAGACCAAGAACTAGGTTAGTAGATACACAAAGATTTTAGGAGTAACATCATAAAATTAGAACAGAGGAGATCTTGAAGGGAAAAAAACGGTTTGGTAATTATTAATGGGCAGAAATGCTAATGATTTTAAAAATTCAGCAACTTTCAGAAGAAATCTTTCCCCAATTTCAAGTATTTCTAGAAAATGAATCTAGATGCAGTTTTGAATAGGTTTGTATACCAGAAAACAATTATATTTTTCTTATTTTTCTATGTCCAGTGTAAGAAAAAAATTGTACTAAATCACTGCAGGTACTGTCTAATTAAGTCATATTCAACAATATATTTTAGTCTTCGAATGTACCTTACTAAAAGAAATACAATTTTTGAATCAAATAAAAGCTATTTTAAATTTCACTCTGCCAATTTCTAAAATGTATTCAGAAATTTATATGAAAATTATCTCAATGGCCACCGTGCTTAAATCTCTTATTTTAAAATATACATTTTCTTATTAAATCTATTTATTTGAATTTTAATTAACATTTGAATATGTTAATTTGTAAAGATACTTAAATATGCCAATGCTCCTATTTCCTTCCTCTGGGTGGGTATTTGAAACACATTTCTGTAAATTTAAAGGACCCTTTACACTTTGAAAACATAGCTATTATTTTGTACTTTCAAAACTTGGTGTTGCCTATGACCCTTTTTAACTGAATGTCTTCTAAGCAGTAAGCCTGCCACACTTCACCCATGTAATGGACACCCTGTGGATAAAATCATGATGCTTCATCTTCCTGACAGCATTCTCTTCTCTCCTGAGGGAACTTCTAATGGGATGACTCTGGTGTCTTGAATGTTTCTTTCAATTTCCTTCATATGATACACAGCCTATTCTTATTATGCTGTTTTTTTTTTTTTTTTGTAAAAATTCTGATCTAGAATTTGGCCTACTGTGGTGTATTGCTTATAGGACTCTCTTTCCAGCAACTTTGAACAGATTATTGAGGTTTAATTGACATACAATTAACCACACATGTTGAAGGATACAATTTGATAAGTTCTGAGTATGTAAATAAACATATATTGGTCAAATTCTAAAAAGATATGTTGAAATATTTGTTTCTTCAGGATGTGAACTTATTTGGAAATAGGGTAACTGCAGATGTAATTAGTTAATATGAGGTCGTATTGGAATTCCAATATGACTAGTGTTTTATGTTTTTTTTTTATGTTAGTCACCATACAGTACACCATTAGTTTTTGATGTACTGTTCCATGATTCATTGTGTATAACACCCGGTGCTCCATGCAATACCTGCCCTCCTTAATACCCATCACCGGGCTAACCCATCCCCCACCCCCCTCCCTTCTGAAAGCCTCAGATTGTTTCCCGGAATTCATAGTCTCTCATGGTTCGTCTCCCCTCTGATGCCCCCCCCTTCATTTTCCCCTTCCTTTAAGAAGTGGGAACTTTGGAAAAAGACACAGATGCAGGGAAGATGGCCATATGAAGATGGAGGCAGAGACTGCAGGGATGTTGCCCCAAAGCCAGAAACACCCAGGACTATTACAGACTGGAAGAAGCAAGGAAGGATCCTCCCGTAGAGACCTCAGAGGAAGCATGACCCTGGAACACACTGAGTTTGAACTCCTAGTCTCCAGAACTGACGTCATAAAATTCTGTTACTTCAAGCCAACCAGTTTGTGGTAATTTATTATAGTTGCCCTAGGAAACTAATAAAATTTGCAATCAGGAAACTGACAACAAAAATAGCAAACAAATGCATCACCTCAAAGAGTTACATGATCCCCTTGCCATTGACATTTCCCTAACACTCACCCCATCCCCATGAAACCACTGAACATTTTTCTGTCATCCTAGATTGCATTTTCTACAATTTTACATATATTTTACATAAATTTATAAGAATTCTAGAATTATATGAAATATAGACATATGGCATGCACTGGATACTTTCAGCGTAATTATTCTGAGACTCATTCATGGTGTTGTTCATTCACGTGCACATTCACTTGTTGCTCCTTTGTGTTAACAAACAGTATTCCATTACATGACTTTACCACCATCAGTTCATTCACTCACCTGCTGACATACATTTAGATGGTTTACAAAATCCTGGCTATCCGAAATACACCAGCTATATACATCATCCGAGTGTACAAATATCTGTATGGAGTTACACTTTCACTTCCCTTGGGTAGAAAGACCCCTAACTGTGGAATCACTGGGTCACAAAGCAGGTAAATGTTTACATTGTAAAGCAACTACCAAACTGTCTTCCCAAATGTATGAGAATTCCAGTTCCTCCACACCGTTGTCAACACTCGGTATGTGTATTAATTGTTCTTGGTTATTTTCTGTATATTATGACGTTCTGACCTCTCTTGGGAGCCTTCAGACCCGGGAAGAGACTGCCCTTCCCGGAGCTAGAGGATATCTGAAGATAATGACAACCTTCCCACAAGCACGTTTTCACGTACACACCAAGCAGTGCACTGTCCGTGCCCCAACTATGTCTTACCCAGCTCTCCCTCCCACGCCTGTACGGTCGTGTCCCCTTGCTGGGGAGCACACGTGCCAGGACCACAGCGGTGCCGGAAACCGTGGAGAGTACCGAACCCCGTGGACATGACGCCCTTTCCTATGCCTAAGCCCCTCTGACAAAGCTTAATGCCTACAGGAGGCACTGGAAGAGACACAGCAGTACCCAGTAATAAAATAGCATCATTATAGCAATATACGTTCACAAAAGCTCATGAACGAACGTGGTCCCCCTCTCCCCAAATCCCTTATTACAACGCACTCACCCTTGTCTCTGTGACGTGCTACGAAACATCCACAGCAGGACAGGAAGTGGGACGAACGAGACGGGCGCGCCATGTGAAGCAGCTTGGGCAACCGGCTATTTACGCTCCGACCGGAAGGAGGCGGAGCCACAGCTGCTCCCTGATGCAGGTGCAAGTGCGGAGCTGAAGATGCGGAGTCCGGTGCTTTCTCTGCCCTGAATGGGTTTCAGGCAACTAGAGACCACCTCTGTGGCCCCAGACGCACCAGAGTAATTCGAACCAGCTGAGCCTAAAGTGTTGACTCCTTCTTGCCTTGTCTTTCCTGGGGGAATTCCAAGGCGGCTCTGGCACAACTGCCTTCCTGGTTGGATTTACACTCTATTATTAAAGAAAGTCTTTCGTATTGATTTGTTTTTTCAAAAGTCTTCCCTAATTCATCTGTCTGTTCTGCCTCATCATTCCTTTTTGATAGGCATCGAGCATTCTCGCATCTGCAAGGATGAAAATACGGTAGCTATTTATGAGACCGCCATGAAATTGGAAAGGTTGAAAATCAGTTTTTGATACAGATTTCCATAAATAATTTTATTATTATATTCCTAATCTCTAACTGCTGAATGCTAGATGAATCTCTTACTTTGTTTTCTTGAAACAGAACATAATTTAAACTATTTTTGGGTTTTTTTGGTTTTGGGGGTTTTTTTGTTTTTGTTTTTTGTTTTTTTTTGTAGCTGGTCTGTGATGTCTTTTAGCTTGAACGAAGTTTTGTTCAGAGAAAACATTTCTTCCTTTATGTGTATAGTCACACAGATAATAGTTTTAAGGGTGGGGGAGGGGCATAGGAAGAAGGAGACCGAGAATCTCAAGCGGACTCCATGCTGAGCACAGACCTGTCACAGAGCTTGATCTCACAAGCTTCAGGTCATGACCTGAGCCCAGATTAAGAGTAGGACGCTTAACTGACCGAGCCACACAGATGCCCCTCTTAGTAGATCTTATTAGGAGTGTATCAAATCTATTAGTCTATAATTTATAGAGAAATCAACTTTTGGCTGTTTAATACTTTTATTGACTATTTAGTGTTCCATAGATTTTAAATTTTAATTTCTGCTCTTTATGTTTTTCTTCCATTTTCTTAGAATTGATATTATCTAACTCCTTTAGAATAATCATTTTTAGCCTTTCTTTTTTTGTATATATACATTTAATGTAATACCTTCTGTCTAAACAATTTTGCCTGCCTCTGCAGGCAATACTAGATTTTTAAAAAATTGTAATTCAGTTCAAAATATTGTCTGTGGATTATTTAGTAATATATAGCTTTACTGTCTAACGCTTGATCTGTGGATTATTTAGTAATATATAGCTTTATTTTCAAATATAAGGACATATTCTAGTCATCTTTTATGACTGAATTCCAGTTTAACTACATTGTGATCAAAGGACTTTCTGAATTATCTAGTACTTTAACATTTGTTGAGATTTTCTTTTTACTCCAGTCTATATAAAATTTTTTTACAATACTCTTTGATAAATGTTCATGTGAATGTCAAGAGAATCTGTGCTTTCACCTATTTTGTTCTGCAGCACTTCATATATATCAATTAGGTAAATATCTTAATAACTTCTATAGATCTTCTATGTGCTTATTGAATTTTTTTCCTGCTTGGACTTAGTTATGAGAAATGTGTGTTAAAATCTTCTTCATTGTGGATTTTTGCACTCCACCTTTTACTTTTGCCACTTTGTTCTGTATATATTTGGAACTTAAATTGTTGGATGCACACAATTTTAGAATTATTAAATCTTCTTGGTAGATTGACCTTTTTCATTATGAAATGTTTTTCTTCTATTTATTTTTTTGCTCTCTCTTTATTTCTAGTGATACTTCTTGCCTTAAAATATTCCCTATTTGACATTGGCATAACTACATAAGACTTCTTTTGGATACTGCTGAAATAACATGTTTTTCCATTCTTTAGTTTTTTTTAGCACTTTTACTCTTTTCTGTATTTATTTCTAGGAGTATTTTCCTTCTTCTTGAAGACTTCCTTTTAGTATCTACTACTAGTGAATTCTCTTCACTATAATTTTGTGGACATGTCTTTATTTCACCTTTACTTTGAAGGATTTTCTCAGTGGGCATAGAATTATATATTTTAAATTATTTTGTTTAAAATGATAATTGCCATTTTTTAAAAAAATTTCTATTAAGAATTCCACTGTCAGTCTTATTTTTAGTCTTTTGGGTTGCAGTTAAGAAATACACCCTTCCTATAACACTAACTTGACTACTAAGATAAGGAAAAACTGAAAAGCGGGAAAAGTTCATAGTGAGGAAAAAAAACAACTATAAGGGGAAGAAACACCATAGAAAATAATTTATTAGACAATTAAGTGACACTTACTTTTGACCAAAGTTTGTAGACTGGCTGGAATTTGATTATTAGCGGTCAGATGAAAACAAGTAATGCTCCACTCTTTGTCAGAATACCTTCCAGAATGTCCTTTAGTAGAACCTGGATGTTACATGAAACTAATTGCCACAAATGAGGTTATAGTTTTAGTAAAATCCAGCATGGATGTAAATTTTGACTCGTACTCCAAACCTAAAATGAAAGTAGAACTATGTTAATAACAGTCATATTTGATGAAAATAATTAATTCACTTATTCATTGATCAATATCGTATACCAATGAGGTGACAAAAGTTAATTTTCTTTCATTATAATTCACTTGATATATTTTGTTAAAGATATTTATAATATCAGTCAATAAAAATAAATACTGACTTTCAGTGAAGACACGATGCAGACATGGGTATTACATGAGAACATAAACCCTATGAGACTGTGAACTTTGTGTATCTTGTTCTCTGTGGTATCTCTTGCACTGAGATTAAGGTTTATTTCATAGTGCTCAAAAATATGTGTTGAGGGTGCAGGAATGCATTACACAGGTGATGGGGATTAAGACATGCCCTGGGGATAAGCACCAGGTGTTGTATGTAAGTGTTGACTCACTAAATTGTACACCTGAAACTAATATTACACCGTATGTTAACTGGAATTTCAATAAAAATTTTAAAAATATATATGTGTTGAACAAATGGATCAGTTTTTCTCTAAAAGTTGACTTAAAAACATCTTAAGGGTGATGATAATAAGCAGTATAATCTAGTTGGAGAGGCATCTAACAGAAGTCTGTAAACATCAATCTCTTATTCACTCTAAACACATAGTCCAGATAGTATTTACAAATGAGGCAAATCTTGAATGTCCCCTGAGATTGGCTCCGTCACTATTTTTAGGGGATACTGAAGTTACCACGTAGTGTGATCTGAGATGTCTTCAGGCCTAGTTTGCTCTAAAAATTATTAACACCTTTCAATGGTATAAACCACCTCTTGAAACTTTGAACTCTTCATCGTTTGCAGCACTTCTGGCGAGGCTACCAAGCTCTGTATATATTCAGTATGTTTTGATGGTAACAATAGTTTGAAAAGAAAAATATGGAAAATAACTACATATATTTGGGTGAGAAAGATAACTCCAAGTTTAGACATATGAGACAGGCCTACGTTTCTCACCAATAGCATTTCATGATTGTCTACAGTTCCTGCCTGGCTTGAAGATCTTTAATGTAAAATACTTATTTGGTTAGATAGTGGTGAGGCTCTTGCCTCCAGACTTATTTAGCAACTGCCATAACTTTTACTCTCTTAGCATATTATTAGATTCTATGAGTGGTATAAAAAGTGCATAACACAGTCTGTTTTTATGACCATCACAATTTTGTTTTCTGCAAGGAAAAAATAGAGATATCTGCATTTGCTTGAACATGTATTAGAAATTCTGAAACCTCATATTAGAAGTCTGAAACTTCATAGTGGGATTATATATTTGAGGTCTAAATCTTAACTTTCCTAAAGATATCCATGGTTGGCAAAGCTGGGAAGTTGTGTTATGTAAAACCTTCCTGGTCTACTACTTCTGGGTTAAATTGAGAGTGTTATCACCCATCCTTGGAAAGAGAAAAGTTCCCCTCCCCCCGGAAAAACCGGATTACTTTAACCTTTACAAATGTAAAATAATGCCAACTAAAGGAGCTCCACTGATACAAAACAGAATTAGCATGCAGAATCTACTTTCATGTGAAAAACAGAGCAAAGAAACTATAGTCTGCGTCCTTCACCACTACTTCCCTGGAATAATGGAAAGATCACAGCCTTTTGAATGAGATAAATCTGGATTTGAGTCATATTTGTGAATTAGCACAGGTTTCTTAGTTTCTCACCTACAAAATGGCCTTAATAATGTCGCCACAGAGCATTCTTGTGAAGATTAAATAAGAGAATGCATGTGAAAGCTCTCAGCAATTAGATTTTCAGTAAAAATGAAGTCTAGTCTTCTGTTGTTCTTATAGTTGTTTCCACAGAGTTTAACAGAAATTGTCTTTCATTTCATACATTAGCTTTGTCTTTCTATTGGGTTAACATATAATTGAGGAAATGGCCAAGAGTTACGTGGAAAAAAATCACTAATCATCAGGGAAATGCAAATCAAAACCACAATGAGATATTACTTCACATCTGTTAGAATGGCTGTCATCAAAAAGAAAAGAGGTAACAAGTGTTGGTGAGGATGTGGAGGAAAGGGAAGCCCCCCATACACTGTTGGCAGGAATGTAAATCGGTTCAAACACTATGGGAAACAGTTTAGAGTTTCCTCAAAAAACTAGAAATAGAACTACCATATGATCCAGCAATTCCACTTCTGGCATGCAGCCAAAGGAAATGAAATCTCTATCTTAAAGAGATATTTGCACTCCTGTGTTCATAGCATCCTTATTTACAATAACCAAGATATAGAAAGAGCCTAGAGCAATGAGAGATGAATGGATAGAAAAATAGCAAATATACATATATATGGAATGTATATATATATATATATATATATACACACATATATATGGAATATATATATATTCCATATAAATTGATCAATGTGGAATATTATGCAAACATAAAAAGGAAAGAAATCTGGCCATGTATGACAACCTATATGGACTTTGAGGACATTATGCTAAGTAAAATAAATCAGACAGGGAAAAACAAATACTCATATGTGTAATCTGAAAAAGCCAAATTCAGAATCAGAGAATAGAATGGTGGTTGCCACAGGATGGGAAATGGGAAGAGTTGGTCAAGGAGTACAGACTTCTAGTTATAAGATTAATAAATTCTGGGCATCTAATGATGATTACAGTTAGCAATACTGTGTTATACACTTCAAAGTTGCTAAGAGAGTAGATCTTAAGTGTTCTCACCACAAAAACAAAATGGTAATTATGTGAGATAATGGAGGTGTTAACTAACTTTATTATAGTAGTCATTTCACAAAATATGTGTTCAAATAATCACCTTGTACATCTTAACCTTATACAATGTTATATGTCAATTATATCTCAATACAGTTGGAAAAAATACAATAATAAGGTCTTAGTCTTCTCCTTAGTACCAGTTTTCAGTCAGTTATAACACTGTGGTCTGGAAATACTACTTACCAGTTTGAGAAATAGACTGGTTCTCTCATTGTTTCATTTATGCCTATCTGCCTATCTATCTATCATCTATCTATCTATCCATCCATCCCAGATCTTCTATACCTGATATGGATACAAGTGAACTTCAATATTTCTGTATTTATTGTGAAATTTGGTATTTTATTCCTTAAATACTTGAACAAAATTATCGTAAGTGCTATATAAATAGTAGATGCCATTATTATAGCTCACTCAGTAAATACTTCATTTTACAATAATTCATTCAAAAAATTATAGGAGAAAAGATATAAATTTCTTCTGAAAACATGGTTAAAATCAAAATTCAAGTTCTAAGCTGATAAAATTCTTAGTAGTAACAATAAAGCTGACAATACTTACTCAACCAGAAAAGTAGTTGACTTATCCCAATCTTACTCAAAGATTTCTGTTAGGTGACTTTAAATATCTCTTCTCACATACAAAAATGTGTACCTCATTTAATTGAGATAAAGATGCTTTCAATTTCCATTTATAAAATAATGGCCCTAAAGACTTTAAAACAAATAGTTAACACCAGTATGATTTATGGTGGGGATTTCAACAAAACTCCATCACAGATAAAGGTCAAAGCGATAAACTTATATTCCTAATGACAGAGAGTTCCAGAAACAGAGGTAAATCGAAGGTCTGTATACATAATCATGGAATGATAATGTACTAGAGAACACCTGCATTATAACTCTGGCAGAAACCCTGCATCCTAAATGGCTAAGCAGGGAGCAGAGAATGAAAAGATGTTGATCACAACATAGTTACCAACACTACCTTCACTGCCCCCCCCCCCACCAAAAAAAGGAGTAATCCAGATTTATCAGGCAGTCATGGACATTTTTTTAAAAGGAAGTTTTTTTTGTTTTTTGTTTTTAATTTATTTATATTGCATTTTCTTTTAATTTCTGGAAGGATGAATGCACTTACAATAAGTTTTAGCAAACGTATATGATATTTGTAATTCTGTCTTCTTTGTGTAGACCACTCATTATACACATTGGCATTGCCCAGGTGCGTCTTCTTCCCTTGACTACTTGTTTTTCCCATTCTGTGGATTTAACTATCACTTTAGCCATATGTGTGTGTCTCTGTGTGTGTGTGTGTGTGTGTGTGTGTGTCTATACATACAGATATAGAATATATCAGAATCCAGTGTCTCTGTAAGGTATCATTCACAATGTTGGATATAATCCCATATTATTAGCTATACAAAGAAACCTTAAAATGTAACTAATACTCAGAATAAAAGGCAATCAATGAACAACTCTATAAATATACTAAAAACCACTAAATTATAGACTTTAAATGATAAATTCTATCATATGAGTAATTTCTCAAACTATTTCAGCAATAACAAGCAATCACTGGGGTTTCTGAGATGATCCATATGTAATTAGCAGACAAGATTTTAAAAGCATTTATAATAACTAGGCTCAGTATGTAAATTAAAATACACACATAATGATTAAACACATAAATCTTAGCAGATAAACTGAAATGTTCATTGAAGAACCAAATGGAAATTCTAGAAAAAAGTATAGATACATAGATCTTATGTATATGTATACTCCATGTACTTATATCTACATTTATAACTATCTATAGTAAAGTTTTCAACCATAATCATTCTCTACTTGAGACTTCTGTAATAGATACAAGGGTCCAATGACCATCTTCACTTTGTCTCATATGCACCTTGAAGTCAACACATTTAAAACTGAGCTTAACATCTTGTCTAAAACTCCACCTTCTGTATACCTCCACAGAAACAACAGATTCCACCCATCCCATCCAATATGGAAACTGAGATTTACCTTTGAACTCACATTTTTCTTCTCCACTCACATCTAAACAATCACCCAGTGAACACAGATTTTACTTTCTTAGTTTCCGTTTTCTTTTTTCTGCATCACTACTAGATCTATCATGGGTAATTGGGGGGAAAATCTCCTTTGTTCTCTTCTGCCTCTGGTCTTATTTCTTTAAATCCATTCTCTAAACAAAGCATAGTTACAAACTGAAATATAACTAGGGGCGCCTGGGTGGCGCAGTCGTTAAGCGTCTGCCTTCGGCTCAGGGAGTGATCCCGGAGTTATGGGATCGAGCCCCACGTCAGGCTCCTCCGCTATGAGCCTGCTTCTTCCTCTCCCACTCCCCCTGCTTGTGTTCCCTCTCTCGCTGGCTGTCACTATCTCTGTCGAATAAATAAATAAAATATTAAAAAAAAAAAGAAAAGAAATATAACTATACTACAGTTATGATCAGGTATTTTCAATGACTCTACATATCCTTTGAATTAACTCCAATCTTCCTATATTATGTGCAAAAGAGAAGATACTTCCACATCCCCTTCTTCAACTGGAAGAAAAAGATGGGAAAGGGAAATTTTAACTTTAAATCAACTAGGAATCTTGACTATTTTATGGGACTGGGCATTTTAATAATTGACTGAAGGAATTGACTGGAAAAATCATGAGGGAAACCCCATCTGAGTTTCAGCTGGAGAAAAGAGAAATGATTAGCCTCATCAAATGAATATAAAGAATAATAAGAGGAGGATCAGGGTCATGTATACTTTCATTCCAAGGAGGATGGATTTGATACACTAGTTATATGTGCAATTTTTTATACTCGATAGAAGCTCTGTACTTCATGTTCATTTAAAAAAAGAGAAAGAAAAGCTTTATCCTTAGTTTAGAATGCCCTATCTCCTCCTTCTGCCTTACTTGAATAATTACTCTTCATTCTTTAAAACACAACTGGTGATTTTACTTAGCAATTCCTGATTATTCAAATCTTAGTTTGTATTCCGCATCCTTGTTCCCATCATACCCCTTGATCTACACATGCCATCATCCTTACAGTATTGGATTTTGACCATGTGTTTTGGTTCTGACTATTCCATGAATTCTTTAAAGCCAGAGAATATGGCCCATTCATCTTTGTGTTTTCAAAACTGCAAACTGGACCTGAAATATTAGGTTATTGATAAATAAATGAAATGATGTTGCAGAGAAGGAGAGACAAATGGAACTATCAACAACAATAGAGAAGTAAGTATGATTATTTTTGAGAGGGGATGAAGAACTCCATCTGGGGAAGTTCATACTGGAATGGCAAAAGGTCGTTTTTAAAAATAGAGCTTCCTACAGACCTAATAAGCACTAGTTGAAGTTAAAACAGCACAAAAAGCTAGTTAGCACAATATCATTGGGATGCTTTGAAATTGCACTCTCTTTAGATACAGGAATCTGAACTGGAAATTCTGGGAGTTACAAAAAATAGAAGGTATGGTCCCTTCACTCCTTAACATCTCTGTAACCATGCACCACCTTTGGGGAATAATCATCTTCTGAGAAGATCCATCTGATGACTGAGATACAGAGAATACAAGTGATTCTCTCAATTGCTTAATAACGAAACTAAGACAAAACAAAAAACCTATCTTCTCTAAGGAAAATAACCCAATGCTTTGTGTGAGAGAAAATAGAACTAAGGAATGATTTAGCTATAGAAAACACAAGTATGATGATTATTTCAGTTACTCTCAGAAGAAAGGAATGTCTTATGATAGCACATACAGAAAACCCAAAAGACTACCAAAAATCTATTGGACTAATAAAGGAATTCAGTAAGATCACAGGATATAAAAATAAATATACAAAAATCCATTACATTTCTATACACAATAAAGCAGCAGAAAGAGAGATTGAGAAAATAATCCCATTTACAATTGCACCAAAAATAATAAAATATCTAGAACTAGGGACCCCTGGGTGGCTCAGTCAGTTAAGCGTCTGTCTTTGGCTCAGGTCATGATCCCAGGGTCCTGGGATGGAGGCCCACATCGGGCTTCTTGCTCAGTGAGGAGCCTACTTCTCCCTCTACTTCTGCTCCTCCCCCTTGTTTGTGCTCTCTCTCTGGCAAATAAATAAGTAAATCTTTAAAAAATATATCTAGGAATAAACTTAACCAAAGTGATGAAAGTCTATACTCTGAAAACTAGAAAACATTGATAAAAGATATCAAAGACAACACAAACGGAAAGATATTCCATGTTCATGAATTGGAAGGACAAATATTGTTTAAATGTCCATACTACCCAAAGAAATCTACACATTAAATGCAAACCCTATAAAAATACCAACAGCATTTTTTACAGAAGTAGAACAAACCAACCTAAAATTTGTATGGAACCACAAAAGACCCTGAATAGCCAAAGCAATCATGAAAAAGAAAAACAAAGAGGAAGTATCACAATCCCAGATTTCAAGTTATACTACAAAATTGTAGTAGTCAAAACAGTATGGTATCAGCATAAAAATAAACACATAGATCAATGGAACAGAATAGAGAGCCCAGAAATAAACCTGCAATTATATGGTCAATTAATCTTTGACAAAGGAGGCAAGAATATGCAAAGGGTAAAAGAGAGTCTCTTCAACAAATGATGTTGGGAAATCTCTATGCAAAAGAATGAAACTGGACCACTTTTTTACTTGGTACACAAAAATAAACTCAAAATGGGTTAAAGACCTAAATGTGAAACCTGAAACATAAAAATTCTAGAAGAAAGCACAAGCAGTGATTTCTCTAACACTGGCCATAGCAACATTTTCTAGATATTTCTCCTAAGGCAAGGGAAATAAAAGCAAAAATAAACTATTGGAACTACATCAAAATGAAATGCAAAGGAAATGACCAACAAAACTAAAAGACAATCTAATGACTGGGAGAAGTTATTTACAAATGACATAATCAACAAAGGGCTAGTATCCAAAATATATACAGAACTGATACAACTCAACACCAAAAAAACAAATAATCCAATTAAAAATGGGCAGAAGACATGGGAGGTTACTCAAAAAATTAAAAATAGAACTACCATATGATGCAGTAATACAAAACCACCAATTCAGCTAGATATATGTACCCCTATGTTTATTGCAGCATTATTTACAATAGCCAAATATCCTAAAGTGTCCAACACTAGATGAATAGATAAAGAAGTGGGATATATATACAATGGAATATTACTCAGCCATAGAAAAGAATGAAATCTTGCCATTTGCAACATGAATGGATCTAGAGAGTATAACGCTAAGTGCAATAAGTCAGACAGAGAAAGACAAATACCATATGATTTCACCCATATGTGGAATTTAAGAAACAAAACAAAGGAAAAAAGTAACTAACCAAAAACAGACTCTTAACTACAGGGAACAAACTGATGGTTATCAGAAGGGAGTTAGGTGGGGGGATGGGTGAAATAGGTGACAAGGATTCAGAGTACATTTATCACAATGAGCATTGAGTAATGTATGGAATTGTTGAATCACTATATTGTACACCTGAAACTAATATAACACTGTATGTTAACTATATTGAATTAAAATAGAATAAAATAAAAACTCACTTTCATATTAAAAGAAAGGGGATTTCTTAACATGGGTTTTAACTATTTTTTTTACTTTAATTTTATTTTTTTAAAAGATTTTATTTATTTGAGAGAGAGTGAGAGAGAGAGAAAGAGAGAACATGAGCAGCGGGAGTGGGAGAGGGTGAAGCAGACTCCCTGATGAGCAGAGAGACTGATGCAGGGCTCGATCCTGGGACTCCAGGATCATGACCTGAGCTTAAAGCAGATGCTTAACCAACTGAGCCACCCAGGTGCCCCTTAACTATTTCTTTTGAAAAAACTCTACAAAAAAAAAACCTATTACCTTTTCACCTAATATAAAAAAGTGAAAAATTACCATATAAATAAAATTAGGTGCATATGTTTCTATTTTCTTTTGAAAATATATCCCAGGGTAGAAAATGTTGCTTTAATAATGTTATGACTATCTATCATCTATCTATCTATCATCTTTGTGTATGTATGCACACACATTATATATCAAGGATTATCCCTTTTTTAAAAATTTTCTTATGCTACCCTTTAGTTACTTATTTTGAACATTAAGATACTAAATTTTTAAGAACTTCTTTTAATGAAAAGTTTCAAGTTTATTAATTTAGTTTTTCTAATAAAAATGAAGAAAACAAGGCATTTTACAGAACTGACTATAATCACTGTTATATAGCCAATGGAAGGGAAAGGGGATAAAAAAAATATCTTATGGAGTTAACAACGGTTAATTAGTATTTCATGTTAAAGTAAAGGCATTCAATTTAAAATAATATTAAATGGCTCAAGTGGCATAAAAATGCTCCCAAGTTTGAGTAACAAAATCTAACAGATTGATTAGAGTTGGTTTGGGTCTTCAGAGTTCAACTCTAGAGGCCTTGTCTCTGCCACCTTACTTTTACAATGACATTTTCAGTGCACAGTGATTACTCATTGGGTTTTCCTTTCCCTCTGAATGGTTTATGGCAACAGGAGTCATCGGCCATGAAATTGCAGGAGGTCTCCGAATAAATACTATCATTGACTGAAGGGAAACAGCTGCACACATTTGTAAAGATTTCTATAACACTTAATGTAAAACAAGGCATCACACTGGACCTGGAGAGGTGGTTCTCCTCCTTCTTCTTCCCCTCCTCCTCCTTCTTCTAATGGAAATATCCTGATTTAGGCAGGCAAAGGCTGGATATGTTTTCTTAAGTGAAAAGCAATGGAGACATCCTGGAACTGCTGCAAAGATTAAGCCCCATTCATATAAACACCCATTTCCTATTCCTTAAAGTAAAAAAAAAAAAAGCTATAAATTAACTTACTGAAGAAAACCACAGGCAAGTATATGCATATACATATATGCACATATATCTGCATATTTAATTTACCTATTGGAAATCTTTTCCCCATTTAAATTCAAACAAGTCCCTTAATGAGTCTTCATCTGTCCCTTCATTTGTTCATTTGTCATGAGTCCCCAGAAATGAAAGACTCCATTTTATGAATGAAGATAAAATGTTCCTTGAATAGTGAATCTTTCTTAATAAAAGGAGAATTCAGGTTAAAGCAAGGGGGATAATCAGTACTTGAGGGCCTTGGGTTATTTTTTCTAAAGTTTTAATTCATTTATATCTTCACTAAAAAGAAAAATGTAAATTAATATCTGGGTTACCATTTAGCACACAAGTGAGTTCTAAGATATATCTGAGGGAATTAAGACAGCCGAAATTATCCTGATATAAGAGAAAATCAATAGTATTCAGTAATGTGTAATTGCATTTTATTTTAGTGAATGTTAGAATAACGACATATACGTGTTAAACCACAAGCATCTTATGGGCTTTAAAATATGTGGTTAGGGGATTTTCCAGCTGCCACATATCCTGCCAGATGCTTCGGGTTTTTGGTCTATTCCACAGATTTGGAATGAAGAAACTTGCTCTGCAGAAGTGCCAGGGCCTGCATTCAGATGCTTTCCTCCAGCCATGGAGCTGCCTGCAGTTCCCGCCCTCAGGATCTCTGCCCATCAACAACTTTGCCTCGAGTTTCAATGTGCTGATCATAATAACAAAGACGAGGAGAGCTACTTTCAGTCACATGAATTTAGAGCTGAAGAGCTCTAATTTTTTTTTTTTTTGGTGTGGTTATTCAGATGAAATTGTATAACACGGTAATGAAACTTACAAGGTTAAAAATTAAAGGCCAAAATAACATTTAAATAGGATGTGAAACACACAGCATAATCATAAAGCGGTAGACTAGTTTCCAAAAGTCACTACAGAACACTAATCTCATAAACTTGTAATGAGTACTATGTATATAAAGATATGTGTGCATAATAAAAGCTTAGATATCTTTGACGCAAACATTTGTAATATAAATAACCTTCTCAGCAAACATGTGCACAGGGATATTTTGAAACTCACAACACTTGTCAAGGGGAAATTAATTTCCACTTGAAATAAGGTAATGTGAATGTCAAAAATGCCCTTTGGAAGTTTAATCACAAAACAAAAGATCATGCATAAGGAGTAAATTTACATACAAAAAAATGATCCATCACATGGCCTAAATGTTGCTTTATTGCAACCCAGTTTAGTAAGTAATCTAGCTGTGTGATCTTGGGTGAGTCAGTTTCAGTGTGCGCAATAAATAACTGACTTGTGAGGGTACAGTGAGGCATGTATTCAACATTCATAAAAATAACAAAGCAAGTCCATGATACCTTATTTTAAAAAATGTAAGATATCTTTATATCCATACATCTATATGTATAGACAGGAGTTATTTACATAACTAATGATGGCTATACTTTCCTATTTCCATCTTAAACACAAGTATACATGTACTTATAAAAAATTTAATTTTTAGATTTGATAATAGTTTATAATATTATGAAATATTCTTCATATCAAAGGAAGAAAAGTCCTATAGGATCATCTCTTCCAAGAGTAATAACAAGAGGCAGATTTGTTCAAAATTTTAAAATGACTGTTGAAAAATGTTGAAAAGCTATCAGAGAATTTTTTTTAATGATTTTTTATTATATTATGTTAGTCGCCATACAGTACATCCCCGGTTTCCGATGTAAGGCTCAATGATTCATTAGTTCTGTATAACACTCAGTGCACCATGCAATACGTGCCCTCCTTATTACCCATCACTGGTCTATCCCATTCCCCCACGCCCCCTCCCCTCTGAGGCCCTCAGTTTCTTTCTCATAGTCCATAGTCTCTCATGTTTCATTCCCCCTTCTGGTTACCCCCCCCCTTTCTTTATCCCTTTCTTCTCCTACCGATCTTCCTAGTTTTTATGTTCCATAGATGAGAGAAATCATATGATAGAGTCTTTCTCTGCTTGACTTATTTCACTTAGCATTATCTCCTCCAGTGCCGTCCATGTTGTAGCAAATGTTGAGAACTCGTTCTTTCTGATAGCTGAGTAATATTCCATTGTATATATGGACCACAACTTCTTAATCCAGTCGTCTGTTGAAGGGCATCTCGGCTCCTTCCACGATTTAGCTATTGTGGACATTGCTGCTATGAACATTGGGGTGCATATGGCCCTTCTCTTCACCACGTCTGTATCTTTGGGGTAAACACCCAGTAGTGCAATGGCTGGATCATAGGGAAGCTCAATTTTTAAAATTTTAAGGGACCTCCACACTGTTTTCCAGAGTGGCTGTACCAACTTGCATTCCCACCAACAGTGTGGGAGGGAGCCACTTTCTCCACATCCTCTCCAACAATTGTTGTTTCTTGCCTTGTCTATTTTTGCCATTCTAACTGGCGTAAGGTGGTATCTCAGTGAAGTTTTGATTTGAATTTCCTTGATGGCTAATGATTTTGAACATTTTTTCATGTGTCTGTTAGCCATTTGTATGTCTTCATTGAAAAAGTGTCTGTTCATATCTTCTGCCCATTTTTTGATTTATTTGTTTCTTGCGTATTGAGTTTGAGAAGTTCTTTGTAGATCTTGGATACCAGTCCTTTATCTGTAGTGTCATTTGCAAATATCTTCTCCCATTCCGTGGGCTGCCTCTTTGATTTTCTGACTGTTTCCTTGGCTGTGCAGAAACTTTTAATCTTTTTTTTTTTTTTTAAGATTTTATTTATTTATTCGACAGAGATAGAGACAGCCAGCGAGAGAGGGAACACAAGCAGGGGGAGTGGGAGAGGAAGAAGCAGGCTCATAGCAGAGGAGCCTGATGTGGGGCTCGATCCCATAACGCCGGGATCACGCCCTGAGCTGAAGGCAGACGCTTAACCGCTGTGCCACCCAGGCGCCCCAGAAACTTTTAATCTTGATGAAGTCCCATGAATTCATTTTATCTTTTGTTTCTCTTGCCTTTGGGGATGTATCATGAAAAAGGTTGCTTTGGCCGATGTCGTAGAGGTTGCTGCCTATGTTCTCCTCTAGAATTTTGATGGATTCCTGTCTCACATCGAGGTCTTTCATCCATTTGGAGTTTATTTTTGTGTATGGTGTGAGAGAGTGGTCAAGTTTCATTCTTTTGCATGTAGCTGTCCAATTTTCCCAGCACCATTTATTGAAGAGACTGTCTTTTTCCCACCGGATGTTTTTTCCTGCTTTATCAAATATTAGTTGCCCAAAGAGCCGAGGGTCCATTTCTGGGCTCTCTATTCTGTTCCATTGGTCTATGTGTCTGTTTTTGTGCCAGTACCATGCTGTCTTTGTGATCACAGCTTTGTAGTACAGCTCAAAATCTGGCATTGTGATGCCCCCAGCTTTGTTTTTCCTTTTCAACAGTTCCTTGGAGATTCGGGGCCTTTTCTGGTTCCATACAAATTTAAGGACTATTTGTTCCAGTTCTTTGAAAAATGTCCTCGGTATTTTGATCGGGATAGCATTGAAAGAGTAGATTGCTCTGGGTAGCATGGACATTTTAACTATGTTAATTCTTCCGATCCATGAGCACGGAATATCTTTCCATCTTTTTATGTCTTCCTCAATGTCTTTCAAGAGGGATTTATAGTTTCTAGAATATAGGTCCTTTACGTCTCTGGTTAAGTTACTTCCAAGGCAACGTATGGTTTTTGGTGCTATTGTAAATGGGATGGATTCCCTAATTTCTCTTTCTTCGGTCTCGCTGTTCGTGTACAGAAATGCAACTGATTTCTGAGCATTGATTTTGTATCCCGCCACGTTTCTGAATTACTCTATAACTTCTAATGGTTTGGGAGCGGCTTCTTTGGGGTTTTCCACATAGAGTAACATGTCATCTGTGAAGAGAGACATTTTGACTTCTTCTTTGCCGATTTGAATACCTTTGATCCCTTTTTGTCGTCTGATTGCTGTTGCAAGGACTTCTAGTACTATGTTGAATAATAGTGGTGAGAGTGGGCATCCTTGTCGAGTTCCTGATCTTAAAGGGAAGGCTTCCAGCTTTTCCCCATTGAGAATAATATTTGCAGTAGGCTTTTCATAGATGGCTTTTATGAGATTGAGAAATGTACCCTCTATTCCTATACTCTGAAGGGTTTTAATCAGGAAAGGATGCTGTATTTTGTCAAATGCTTTTTCGGCATCGATTGAGAGGATCATATGGTTCCTGAGTCTTTTCTTGTTGATATGATGTATCACGCTGATGGATTTGCGAATATTGAACAACGCTTGCATCCCAGGTATGAATCCCACTTGATCGGGATGGATAATCCTTTTAATGAACTGTTGGATTCTATTAGCAAGTATCTTGTTGAGGATTTTGGCGTCCATATTCATTAGGGAAATCGGTCTGTAATTCTCCTTTTTGAGGGGGTCTTTGCCTGGTTTGGGCATCAAGGTAATATTGGCCTCATAGAATGAGTTTGGTAGCTCTCCTTCTGTTTCTATTTTTTGAAATAGCTTTAGGAGAATAGGTATTATTTCTTCTTTGAAAGTTTGGTAGAATTCCCCAGGAAAACCGTCCGGGCCTGGAGTTCTGTTATTTGGAAGGTTGTTTATCACTGATTCAATTTCTTCATCATTAATTGGCCTGTTTAAGAAATCAATTTCTTCCTGTTTCAATCTTGGTAGTTTATAGGTTTCCAGGAAGGATTCCATCTCTTCCGGATTGCTTAGTTTATTGGCATATAGCTGTTGATAAAAATTCCTAATAATCCTTCCAATTTCAATGGTGTTCGTCGTGACCTCTCCTTTTTCATTCATAATTTTAATAATCTGGGTCCTTTCTCTTTTGTTTTGGATAAGTGTTGCCAGTGGTCTGTCAATTTTATTGATTCTCTCAAAGAACCAGCTTCTAGTCCTGTTGATCTGCTCTACTGTACTTCTGGTTTCTGCTTGATTGATTTCAGCTCTAATATTGGTCAACTGCTTCCTCGTGCGTGGATTAGGCCTGTCCCTCTGTTGCTGTTCCAGCTTCTTGAGGTGAGAATATAAAAACTGCATTTTAGATTTTTCTATTCTTTTGAGTGAGGCTTGGATGGCTATGTATTTCCCCATTAGGACTGCCTTTGCAGTATCCCATAGGTTTTGGACTGTTGTATATTCATTCTCATTGGTCTCCATAAATTGTTTACTTTTTGATTACCTGGTTTATCGAGTCATTCCTGAGCAGGATGGTTCTTAGTCTCCAAGTGTTTGAGTTTCTCCCAAATTTTTCCTTGTGGTTGAGTTCCAATTTCAGAGCGTTGTGGTCTGAGAATATGCACGGGATAATTTCAATCTTTTGGTATCGGTTGAGGCTTGTTTTGTGTCCCAGAACATGGTCTATTCTTGAGAATGTTCCATGGGCATTAGAATAGAATGAGTATTCTTTGATTCTGGGGTGTAGTGTTCTCTATATATCTATGGGGTCCAACTCGTCGAGTATGGCATTCAAAGCCTTTGATTCTTTGCTTAATTTTTTTGCCAGGGTGTTCTGTCTATTTCTGAGAGTGGAGTGTTGAGGTCCCCTACTATTAATGTATTTTATTTATATGTCTCTTTATTCTGGTTAAGAGTTGGCTTGTGTATCTTGCTGCTCCCCTGTTGGGGGCATATATATTTATAATTGTCATATCCACTTGTTGAATACTTCCTTTAAGAATAATATAGTGCCCTTCTGCGTCTCTAACTATAGTCTGTAGTTTAAAATCCAATTTATCTGATATGAGAATTGCTACCCCAGCTTTCTTTTGAGGTCCATTTGCGTGAAAGATGGTACTCCATCCCCTTACTCTCAGTCTGAATGCATCTTTGGGTTCGAAATGACTCTCTTGTAGACAGCAAATGGATGGGTCATTTCTTTTTATCCAATCTGCAACCCTGTGGTGTTGTAAGGGAGAATTTAAGCCATTAACATTAAGACTGAGTACTGAGAGGTATGATTTTAATGATGCCATGTTGCCAGTAAAGTCTTTGTTTGTATTGGCTGTGACTTTCTGTTCTGTATCACTCTTGGGGCCTTTTTACTTTTATAGAACCCCCCGTAATATCTCCTGTAGGGCTGGTTTCATGGTTACAAAATTGGTTAGTGACTGGCGATTCTGAGATGTCTTTATTTCTCCATCAATTCTGAATGACAGCCTTGCTGGATAAAGGATCCTTGGCTGCATGTTTTTCTCTGAAAGAGTTTAAATATGCTCCCCCAACCCTTTCTCTCATTCCAGGTCTGTGTAGACAGGTCTGACGTAATTTTGATGCCTTTGCCTTGGTACATGAGAAATTTCTTTGCCCTGGCCGCTTTCAATACTGTATCCTTGGATGTAATATTTGCGAAATGCACTATGACGTGACGTGGCGTAGGTTTGTCATGGTTGAGCATGGTAGGGGTCCTCTCTGCCTCTTGGACACAAATGTTTGTTTCCCTCGCTAGATTAGGGAAGTTTTCAGCTACAATTTGTTCAAATATCTCTTCTAGACCTCTGTTTTTCTCTACCCCCTCGGGGATGCCGATGATTCTAACATTGGATCGTTTCATTGAGTCAGTAATCTCCCATAACCTACATTCGTGGGCTTAGATTTTTTTTAAGAGAAGCTTCTATTTTGTTTTTTTCCTCTATTAACCCATCCTCCAATTCACTAACCCGTTCCTCTGCTTCTGTGATCCTGGCCATCAGAGCCTCTAGTTTTGCCTGCATTTGGCTCATGGAATTTTTAATTTCTGCCAGATTTGCTCTCATTTCTGTTCTTAGGGATTCTATATTCTCAGTAACCTTTTTGTTAATAGTTTTTTCAATTCTACTCATCATTTTGACCATCGTTACTCTGAATTCCATTTCTGATAATTTGGTTACATCCATATCCATTATTTCTGTGGCAGAGGCCACAGACTCACTGTCTTTTCATTGCTGGGGGGGGCTTCTCCTTCTTGTCATTCTGATGAGGAGAGGTTGCGGGGTTGTCCAGAGCCCAAATTATTGACTGGGTCCCAGGCCGTGCCCCTTGTTTTATAGGGATCTTAGAGATGTGGGCTTCTTCTTTAAAGATTTTATTTATTTATTTATGTGGCAGCCAACCAGCAAGAGAGGGAACAGAAGCAGGGGAGTGGGAGAGGAAGAAGCAGGCTCCCAGCAGAGGAGCCCGATGAGGGACTCCTTTCCGGAACGCTAGGATCACGCCCTAAGCCAAAGACAGGCGCTGAATGATTGCGCCACCCAGGTGCCCTGGGTTGTGGGCTTCTTGATTTTTCAGCCTGCCTTCTGTGTTCTGGGGGAGGGGCCTGCCGCGCCGAGACTCAGGCAACCCTGTTTGGGTAGAGTCTCCGTGTCCTCTGCGAGGGGGGATGGGGATGGGCACTCTCTGAACCGGTATTTCCAGGCTTTTGTTCTCTGGCGGCTTTCCCTGGCGGTTTGCTATGCCTCTTTTGAGAGTCAGAGCAGCCGGCCGAATTTCAGCCTCTGTCACAGAACAGAGGGATTGCGGCCCGTTCTCTACTAATGTTCTGGCCACTTTAACTCTGTTACTGTTGGTGCTGCTCAACCCTGCAGTGTCCTGGGATGTGCGCCCCACACCCGGCGTCCCAGCCCTCACTTCCAGGGCCGGCGTGTCTCTGTCCTTTGTGTTTCTAACGCCGCAAGCCGCCAGCTGCCCCACGCGCGATCCGGAAGCTCCTCGTCTCAGTCTGGTTCCAGCGAGCGCACGGGGATTCCGGTGTTCCGTGAGATGCCTGGTGGCGCGCGCACCCGGCTCACGGTCTCAGTCTGCTGTTTTCCGGGTGCCGTCCGCCCGGCGCCCAAATACGGCGGCTCCCTCCCCCTTCCGTTTATCTTCCGATATCTGTGCACGGTTTCATGGCTCCCCGCTTCGTACCTCAATACTCAGCGCCGGAGATGTTCATATGTAGAGATCCAGATGCATCTTCCTGCGTCTCAGGCTGGTTCCGTGGTTGTTTAGGCTGGTCTAGTACCTATCCAGCTCGACTCGGGGACTGGCTGAAAAAGGTGTCTCCTACTCCTTCGCCATCTTTGACCTCTCAGAACTTCTAAAACCTGAGTTTGGATGAGCTGTTCCCTTTTGTGTGCTCGGTCTTGCTAGGTATAAATTAGAACTGCAACTTTTGTTCTGCATTTCCTGAGTGGATGAGAATATAGGTTCAGATTTTTAATAAATCCTAGAAGCCTTCTTGGAGGTTCATTTCCTTCCAACTTAATGGTCCTTTGTTATTCGGTGTCTTTTCTTTTCCAATTTTCAAGCTATGCCCAGACTCGTCTGCTCTGGGATCTGGCACATCCATGTGACCGAAACTAATCATCATCCCATTGATTAGTGGAGGTAGGCATGTGACCCAGGTGTTCCCAATGCCACGGGAGGTTTGCTGAGGAAGCAGGATGCTGACTCCGGATTCCTGGGATTGAATGCTGCTATTCTTCCATTAAATGGAAATAGTAATGCTGTTATCAGTGAGAGTTTCCAGTGAGGTCATCTGGGTCAGATATGCAGAGCACCAATCAGGAAGGGGTCAAAGAACATTTCCAGTTTCCTTACAGGTCCCAGAAAGAGAAGGCCTCTTTTAAGTTTTTGATGGTTTCTTTTGCCGTGTGGAAGATTTCAGTTTGATGTTGTTCCACTTGTTTATTTTTGCTTTTGTTGCCTTTGCATTTGGTGTCCGATCTGAAGACTCTTTGCCAAAACCAATGTCGAGAGACTTAGTACCTGTGTCTTCTTGGAGGTTTATGGATTCGGGTCTTATGTTCAAATCATTCATCCATTAAAAATTTTGTGTGTGGTGTAAGAAAGTGACCCAGTTATATTCTTCTGCATTTAGTGTCCAGTTTGCCTGTTACCGCTCACTGAAGAGACAGTCCTTCCCTCATGGCATATCTTCTGCTGCTGTGTCGTAAGTTAGGGTCATCTACGTGTGGGTAAGTTTCTGAGCTTTCTGTTCTGTTCCACTGACCTGGTGTCTGTGTTTCTGCCAGTACCATCCTGTTTTGATGACAACAGCTTTGTAATCTAGCTTGAAATCCAGGAGTGTGTTGACTGCACCTTTCTTTCTCCAGGTTGCTTTGGGTATTTGGGGTCTTTTGTGATTCCATACAAGTTTGAGGACTGTTTTCTATTTCCTCGAATAATGCCACTGGAATTCAGATGGGGATTTCATCACATCTGTCGATTGCTTTGGGTACGATGGACATGTTCACATAATTAACTCTTCCAGTTAAGGAGCATGGCGTATGCTTCCATTTGTTTGTGTTGCCTTCCAAATCTTTGACCCATACATTCTGCCCCCCTCGACACACATGTTTTTCATTTCTTTTCTGCCATGTGTTGAGTGTACTATGTCTTTCTCATTGTTGGTTACTTTTATTCCTAGATTTTTTTTTTTTGATGCAATTGTAAATGGCATTGCTTTTTTAATTTCTCTTTGCGAAAGTGTGTCATCAGTATAATACACAAATGCAAGAAGTTGGGTCATCTGGGTGGCTCCATAGGTGAAGCGTCTGCCTTCTGCTCAGGTCATGATCCCAGAGTTCTGGGATCGAGCCCCGTGTTGGGCTCCCCGCTTAGCGAGGGTCTGCTTCTCCGTCTTTCTGACACTCCCCCGGCTCGTGCTTTTTCTCTTCCTGTCAAATAAATAAATAAAATCTGAAAAAAAAATAAAGACAACAGGTCTCTGTATATTGACTTTATATCCTGCAGCTTTCTTGAATTTGTTTATTCTAACAGGTTTTTGTGTGTTTTTTTTTTTTTTTTGTGGAATCCTTTGGGATTTCATGTCATTTGCAAATAGTGACAGTTTTCCTGTATGGATTTCATATCTTTCTCTTTTTTTAAAATTATGTTAGTCACCCTACAGTACTTCATTTGTTTTTGATGTAGTGTTCCAGGATTCATTGTTTGCATATAACACCTAGTGCTCATTATGACACGTGCCCTCCTTAATACCCATCACCAGGATAACCCATTCCCCTACCCCTCCCTTTCTGCAACCTTCAGTTTGTTTCCCAGTGTCAATAGTCTCTCATGGTTCATCTCCCCCTCTCATTCCCCACCTTCACTTTTCCCTTCCTTCTCCTAATGTCCTCCATGCTATTCCTTCCATTCCACATAGGAGTGAAACCATATGATAATTGTCTTTCTCTGCTTGACTTAATTTCACTTAGCATAATCCCCTCCTGGTCCATCCACGTTGGTGCAAATGGTGGGTATTCATCCTTTCTGATGACTGAGTAATATTCCATTGTATAGATGAACCACATCTTCTCTGTCCATTCATCTGCTGAAGGACATCTTGGCTCCTTCCACAGTTTGGCTATTAGGGACATTGCTGCTATGAACATTGGGATACAGGTGCCCTTCTTTTCATTACTCTGTGTCTATGGGGTAAATACCCAGTAGTGCAATTGGTGGGTCGTAGGATAGCTCTGTGTTCAACGTCTTGAGGAATCTCCACATTGTTTTCAAAAGTGGCTGTACCAGCTTGAATTCTCACGAGTAGTGTTAGAGGGCTCCCCTTTCTCCACATCCTCTCTGACTTTTTTTTATTTCCTGTCTTGTTAATTTCTTCTCAAGATTTTATTTATTTATTCCACAGAGATAGAGACAGCCAGCGAGAGAGGGAACACAAGCAGGGGGAGTGGGAGAGGAAGAAGCAGGCTCATAGCGGAGGAGCCTGATGTGGGGCTCCGTCTCATAATGCCGGGATCACGCCCTGAGCCGAAGGCAGACGCTTAACCGCTGTGCCACCCAGGTGCCCCCTGCCTTGCTAATTTTAACCATTCTAACTGGTGTAAGGTGGTATCTCATTGTAGTTTTGATTTGTATTTGCCTGATGGCAAGTGATGTGGAGCATTTTTTCGTGTGTCTGTTGGCCATTTGTATGTCTTCTCTGGACAAGTATCTCTTTGTGTCTTCTGCCCATTTTTTGGGTGTCGAGTTTGAGGAGTTCTTTATAGATCTTGGATACCAGCCCTTTATCTGTAATATCATTTGCAGATATCTTCTTCGATTCCATAGGTTGCCTTTTTGTTTTGTTGATCGTTTGCTTTGCCGTGCAGAAACTTTTTATCTTGATGAAGTGCCAATAGTTCATTTTTGCTTTTATTTCCTTTGCCTTTAGAGACGTGGCTTGCAAGAAGTTGTTGTGTCCAAGGTGGAAGAGTTCTTTTGATTTTGATATGAGACAGGAATCCATTATCTTTCTTTCCTGATTGCATTCGAGTCCTCTGTCTTTCTTGGTGAGTCTAGCTAAGTTTGTCAGTTTTGTTTATCTTTCCAAAAAAGGCAGCTCTCATTTTCATTGTGTTTTTTTCTTTTTTGTCTTTTTAGTCTCTGTTGGATTTATTTATGCATTCCTTTTTGTTATTTCCTTATTTCTACTAATTTGGGGCTTTGTTTGCTGTTTTTTTTTTTCTACTTCTTTACCACAGAAATCAGGTTGTTTATTGGAGAGCATTCTCATGGATTGATGAAGACTTGAATTTCTATGAACGTCCCCCCCGTAGAGCTACTTTTGCTGCATCCCATAAGTTTTTGTAGGTTGTCTTTTTCATCAGTGTCAAGGTATTTCTAAAAATTTTTTTGATTTCTTCTTTGACTGTTGGTTGTTCAGTAGCATGTTGTTAAATCTCCACATATTTTTTTAAGATTATTTAAGTATCTGGCAGAGAGTGAGACAGCGAGAGAGGGAACGCAAGCAAGGGGGTGGGAGAGGGAGAAGCGGGCTTCCCACTGAGCAAGGAGCCTGATTCGGGGCTAGATCCCAGGCTCCTGGGATCACGACCTGAGCTGAAGGCAGATCCTTAATGACTGAGCCACCCAGGCCCCCCAATCTCCACCTGTTTTTGACTGTCCCATTTTTTTCTTGAGACTGATTTCTAGTTTCATATCATTGTGGTTGGACAAGATTTGTAGCAGAAGGTGAAGAGAGCATTCAGATGAAAGGTTTGTTTCCTGGAGGGTTTTCTGAGGGCAGACCATGAGTTCCGTGGGGACGGAGGAAGGTTTTGTGAGACGGGGGGTGGGGTTAACCCTTGTTAGAATTACTGACTACTACCATGCAGGCTGTGTGCTACCGTTCACACCGTAGTCCTGATGGGCTTGTACTTCATTAGAAATATTTTCTAGGAGGTGTAGGCATAGGCTTCTCTAAAAGAAAGGTGCCATGTGGGTTCATGGCATGACCCCAGGTCAGCAACCAGGATGTATGGTATTGTGGGGGATCAGAACCAGGCTTTCTGTGGGAAGTGACGGAAATAGGGTATGGTGAGCTCCATGACCTCATAGGTGAGGTCCCGAGTGACCCACTGGGTGTTGGGTTCCGTGGATCTGTTTCATCAGGTGCTGTGGAATTCAGGGACACCCTCCTGTCTGTGGATTTGTGTGGAGACAGGTAGACATCAGTGTCTGGCCAGGCACGACGGTCGCACTGGACCACCACCAGAGGTGCAGCACGCGGGGGAGCCACTGCTTGGTTTCCACGAAAGCTGACCAGGGTCTGTGACCGTGATTCCTAGCAGCTGCAAGGGGAGAGGAGGCCGGGGGTGGTGCACACTTCCTAGACTTGTGGTCAGGACTAGTCTGGAGCCCACTGAAGTCAGCCACACCTGGCACAGAAGGCCCCCAGTCAGTGTAGCTGTGGGCACTGCCCCCATGGCACTTTCGGGCCGGCTCCATGCTGCCACCTCCTGCTTTTCATCATCATCTTCAAGGTCGTGTGCCTCTGCTCTTGCCCCATGGCCTCCGGGGTATTGTCCGTCCTCCATCTGGCCCTCGTCCCTGGTGCCCTGTGCAGTCCGATGCCAGGGTAGCCTTCTCGAGGCAAACATCTGGCCCTGATGGAACACTTCCATGGATCTCGTGTGATGCGAGGATGATGTCCTGCCCTGGAAGGGGGCTGCAGGTCCCCAATCAGGAGAGCCATGTCTCCCTTTTCAGCATGGCCTGCCCTCCCCTCAGTCTTCTTCAGGGAAGCTCTCCCCACTTCCTGAGATGACAGCTCTGAACTTAAAAGTGGATGTTATTTTACATATCTCTATGCCTTAGTTCATCCATGGCATGTCTTTCAACGCCGTTAGTGGGTTTTTTTTTTTTTTTAGCAATTCTGAAGGGCTGTCTGCTCAAGGAGGGGATGACCTGGGTGGGGCAGCTTTCCCTCTCATCTCCCTCAGCCTGTCTCTGAGCCCTGGGGCCAGCTGTCCCACTGAGGATTGAGGGACCCGAGCCAGCCCATCCTGAGCCCAGGCTGTGTGTCAGCTGTGTAGACTGATGCGTGTCGGAGCGGTGGGCAGCTGGCATGGGCCAGGGGCAGGCAGTGTCTCCCCATTCCTTCCCTCCCTTCCTCCCAGAGGTAGCTCAGAGCAGCCTTCAACCCCTGCATCTCCAGATCCCTTGACCTATGCCTCCTGTGTTCAGCTGGTGACCTTGGAGTTTCGCATGGATTCTACCTCCCATACCCTCTCCTGTAGCAGTTCCTGGATCAGGGGAGGGGTCGGACCCTTGTCTGATTTTGGTCTTCTTCCTGTCCCGCACCAAGCCCACTCACCTTTGCATCTTCCATGTATGTGCTTGGAAGCAAGTCCATCCACAGGGAACCTATTAGCCAAATGGATCCAGGTAATGAACATTGAAGTAGAGATCCAGGATCCATAATAAACCTGCTCTGAAACCTGTCCCAAAGTCTGTGACTCTCTCACACTGAAACAGAAACAATAATAGCTTTCTGGACTGTGAAGTGACATGTGTCTCTACTTCCAATCTTGAAGGCATAGGTGCTGAGCCTGGACAGAAAAGGACCATGGCTCCCGTGGGCTGGGATCCACAGTAAGAACTCAGTGAAATCTGAATTCGAGGCATAGAATGAATAATTATTGTAGAGAGAATCCTCCCAAGTAGGGCTTATGCACATTGCAGAGGAAAAGCTTTTTCAAAGAGGTTTCTGAAAGAAAAATCTTTTTAAAAAATTTATTGTAATTCCAGTAGAGCTAACATACAGTGTTACATTCGTTTCAGGTGTACAAGAGAGTGATTCAGTAATTCTATATATTACTCAGTGGTCATCCAGAAAAGTGTCCTCTTAATCCGCTTCATCTATTCCACTCATCCCTCTATCCACCTCCTCCTCTCTGGTAACCATCCCTTTGTTCTCTATTGTTAAGAGTTTGTATTTTGCCAGGCCCATACTCAGGCAACCCTGTTTGGGTAGAGTTTCCGTGTCCCCTGCGAGGGGGGATGGGGGTGGGCACGCTGTGAGCCGGTATTTCCAGGCTTTTGTTCCCTGGCGGCTTTCTCTGGCGGTCTGCTGTGCCTCTTCTGAGAGTCAGAGCAGCAGAGGCTGAATTGTCACAGAACAGAGGGATTGCGGCCCATTCTCCACCGATGTTCTGGCCACTTTAAGTCCGTTACTGTTGGTGCTGCTCAACCCTGTAGCGTCCCAGGATGTGCGCCCCACACCCGGCGTCCCTGCCCTCACTTCCAGGGCAGGCGCGTCTCTGTCCTTTGTGTTTCTAATGCTGCCAGCCGCCAGTCGCCAGCCGCCCCCCCCCCCCCCCCCGCGCGCTCCCGGATCTCCAGGTCTCAGTCTGGATCCCGTGAGCACACCAGGATTCCGGAGTTCCGTGAGAAGCCTGGTGGCGCGCGCACCCGGTTCAGGGTCTCAGTCTGCTGTTTCGCGGGTGCCGACCGTGAGTCCGCCCGCTCCCCCGTGCAGGTGGCCTGCCAGCTGCCAGCTGCCCCGCATGCGCTCCGGGAGCTCCCGGTCTCAGTCTGGATCCCGTGAGCACACGGGATTCCCGCCCGGGTTCCGCGAGATGCCTGGTGGCGAGCGCTCCCGGCTCACCGGTCTCAGTCCGCTCTCTCGCACGTGTGCCCTCTGTGAGTCCGCCCGCTCCCCCCCCCCCCCCCCCCGCCCCGTGCAGGTGGCTGCCGCTTCCCGGCACCCGAACGCGGCGGCTCCCTCCCCCTTCCGTTTATCTTCCGATATCTGTGCCCGGTTTCACGGCTCCCCGCTTCGTACCTCAATACTCAGCGCTGGAGATGTTCATTTGTAGAGATCCAGATGTATCTTCCTGCGTCTCAGGCTGATTCCGTGGTTGTTTAGGCTGGTCTGGTACCTATCCAGCTCGACTCAGGGGACCTGTGAAAAAGGGGTCCCCTACTCCTCCGCCATCTTAACTCCTCTCTTGTACCTGAAATAGTATTTAAAAACACTCAGCTCAGCCTCTTCTACAAAGTGAGCCAATGCTTATAAACATGGCTAAAATATTCCCTTACCGACGATGACTTCCCAGCCATCGTAGTGTTTAACTGGTATGACTGTGACTTACATTAGTCAACATTTGCAGAGAAAGAACTTAGTGCATCCAGGGGGCACTTCATGTTGAAATTAGTTTGTGACAACGAGCTACTGTGTTTTATACTGCAGTCCAAGGGAATGGTGCCAGACATCTCTAAGGTGTCTAGCAGTTCTACAATTCTGATTTTAAGTGGTCTGTGTGCTTCAGAGATTTGGGCAGGAGAAGGGCAGGAGTCCAGAGACTGTGAACACTTCTGTTACCTGTGCTGACCACGGAGCAGGTAGCCTTCTGTGGGCATCATTTTGATTTCTTGGTACTCTTGTGAAAGGTGCTTTTGTCTCAAATTCCTCCATTTAGGAGCAATTATAATGATAAAAGTAATGTTTATCTTATATCATCTGTGGGCCCTGATCCTGGGCTCCCAGGGAAGCTATCCTTTAACATTTTACCCGGCTCAAAATGACTGGGCAAAACCTCAAAGCATGGGTCCTATTTCTGCCCCAAGCACATGTTGTACATCTGTTTCGAGAAGAAAACAATAACCAAAAATGCCAACATGAAGATAAGAAAAAATAAAGAACCTCTTTGGCTCCCATAAGGTTAAAGTCATACTGACATGTACATACTGAAAATGCATGAAATCATTGCATGTCCTAAAGCCCAAGCCTTGGAGGGTCTGAGAGCCACTGACCTTGCCCAGAACCAGGCACACCCCAGCAGGGAGGGCTGGTGCAGAAAGGGAAGGGGCAGGACGCTGAGGGTGGTCTGCAGCTAGAGGGGTCCCTGGAAGGGGCCAGGTGTGTGTGGGGAGCCCGGCCCACGACCCCACCCATGCCTGTGCTGGGTGTTGAGTAGAGGAGGCGCCTCTTGGACCCCCTGCACTTTCAGGGTTCCAGGGGCTTGAGGGCGGGTTGCCCGGCATCCAAGGGGCTAGGGCACCACCCTCCCCGACCAATCACCGCTTGGGGGTGGAGCTACGTCTCTGTGGGCGGTCCCAGAGTTGCAGCGGGTTGCAGACCTGGGGCAGAAGAAGGGGCACTGGGAGAGAGAGAGTTGCCCTGAGGAGGTCCGGGCTGGTGAGTGAGCAGCATGCCCGGGGTGGGGGTCGGGGGGTAGGGTGCGCCCCAGGTGGGAGGCAGGGTTCTGGAAGGGCACGTGGAGAGGGTTCATTGTGGGGACTCAGGTGAGTTTTCTTTTTCCCTTTAAAGTCTCTTCCGCCCCATGTCCTCAACTGGCCTTATTCCCCATACCCGTGAACTCCAGGGCGCCCACTCACCTGAGCTTTTGTGGGATGGGTTGCAGAATTTCAGGGTTCCCCCTGTTCCCCGGGAAGAGTGCGGGTAAGGACCTCACAGAATCCCCACCTTCAGTGGGGTGTCCCCCGGTTCTCTGACACAGTGCAGGTGATGCATCTTGAGCAGTACCCCGAGTTCAGCAGGGTGTGCCCTGGTCCCCCAGGCACAGGTGTGGCAGTAGCAAGCCCCAGAGCCATCCCCCAACTTCAGCATTATGCCCCGTGTGCCCCCGAGTTAGTGGTAATTGGCTGTTAGAATCATGCAGGAAAATCCTCCAGGTGGGGGCCTGGAGGCGGGCGTAAACCAGACCCCACTCTAGTTGCATTGGGAATAGACGAATTGAGGGTTTCTTTAGAAGAGTAAGTCTGCTTTCCAGAAAAGGCAAGGTCATTGGTCTATTGAGAATGAAGATAATTACTGCTAAACAACAACTATGTGTTGCCCCTTCGTCCAGAAACCGAAGCAGGTGTGCAGGCTTTAGGTCAGAGGTGCCTTCTTCTCCCCAGCTGACAGCACTTCTCTGCTCTGGCTCCATGAGACCCGAGGTTTTGAACGTCAGCATCTGAGTCAGGGAGGCAGCTTGTCAGAGGACGCCAGTGTTCAGAGAAAACACAGCTATTTTGGCATAATGTCCTATCTATGTCAGGACTGGAGGTAAAACCTCTCATTATCCCAAAACCTCCTGGGCTTTTCTCTTTTCTCTTTAGTTGAGCCACAAAGTAAAATTGAAGTAGCTGTCAGCATTCTGGGTTTGGTGCAAGAATTACTTAGTTTCCCTGCAGGTAGAACTTTGCAGGGGATCACAATTTCTCTGTCCATTTATTGCTTACAAATGTATTTTGACTATCTGTTTCCTAGGAACCCTCTTTTATTAGAAAGGGAAGGTGAGATTCACTCTGTGCCTGTTTGTAACATCTAATTTGTTCCTTCGTCTAACAATGTTTATTCAATTGGGCCTAAGATATGGTTGAGTGGCCAGCATCTGGAGTTAGATGGCTTTTTTTCATCTGATACAGACTTGGATGATGTCATTTGACAAAGGTGATGTTTCATCATTGATTAGTTTATTCATCAGAAGAGTTAAAATTAGGGTGGAGGGAAAATTCAAAATTATCCAAATGGGCCTGTTCCTGTTTAAAAGTTGAGCTTGACTTTCTAGTTTTACTATTATCTCGATATTTTGAGGTGCCATATTCTGTCTGTAGTTTCTTTGGTGGTGGAGTCAGAAGGAGAGTCTGGGAATTCTTTTGGGTAGTGGCATGCTGGTGGCTTCAAGGGGCTTGGCGTCAGGAGCCTTGGGGTGAATTCTGCAACTGCTTGCCTGACCCTGGGTGCATCTCACAGAGGTTTTGTTTCCTCTTATGAAATTGCCAGCAGATAATGTTCTGCTTAAAGGGGAACCCTCCCACCATCCTGTTGGTGGGAATGCAGAGTGGTGCAGACAGTCTGGGAAACAGAGGAACTGGGGTTCCTCAAAAAGTTAAACATTGAACAACCACATGATCCAGCAATTGCTCTCCTAGGTGCTTACCCAAAAGATACAAAAATGCACATTCGAAGGGGGTACATGCACCATGATGTTTATAGCAACAATGTCCACAGTGGCCAAACTATGGAGAGAATCCCAAAGTCCATGCACTGATGAATGGATAAAGCAGATGTGGGATACGTGTATATATGTGTGTGTGTGTGTGTGTATATATATATATATATATATATATAGGAATATGACCCAGCTTCAAAAAGAATGAAATCTTACCATTTGCAAGGATGTGGATGGATCTAGAGTGTATTAAGCTAAGCAAAATTAGTGAGGAAAGACAAATATCCTATGCTCTCACGCTTGTGGAATTTCAGAAAGAAAACAGATGAACAGAGTTGAGGGGTGATGAGAAAGGCAAACAAGGAAATAGACTCAACCTTGGAGAACAAACTGAGTGTTGCTGCAGGACAGGGGCGTGGGGGGAAGAGTTAAATGGGTGAGGGGTATTAAGGAGGGCGCTTGTGATGAGCACTGGGTACTGTATGCAGGTGAGGAATCACTAAATCCTACCCCTGAAGCGAATATTCCATGGCATGTGAACTAACTGGAATTTAAGTAAAAGAAGAAAGGAAAAAGTGTTCTGCTTCATGAAGAGTGAGGTAAAATTGTAGTGATTTGGGCTGTACTGTTCTATAGATGATAGTTGTAAAACACCCTGTTGTAAGATACACTAGTTTCTTATCGCATAAGGAGTCCTCAGAAAGCTGCAATGAAAGATTCAGATCTCAGAGCATGTTCATGTTCCACTGATATGTTACAGTTTGCACAGGTAGGACAGAAGGAGAGAAAGGCAACAGAAGGGGAAAGTAGGTGTGAACCTTTCATTAGTTAGCATTATAGCTTTCTCATGAAAGCCTTGCGCCAGTGTGATTTTGCAAGAAGAGGGGGAATCCGGGAGCTTTGCAGGAGACGGGGGAGTTCCAGGTCTGGGTAAAGCTGACAGGGGTCCCAGAGGAGAGCTGAATGCATTCTGCAGCAGGGTGTGGGCAGGGTGGGCTCCAGGGGTGGCTGTGGGTCTCCTGTGTGAGAGTTGTGACAGGTGAGGGCTGTGTGCAAGTTCCTGGCTGAGGACAAGTGAGGCACAGGTGGAGAGCTGGCAGAAAACCTTTTTCTGGGCCACCAGCCTCACCCAACACACACAGCCTCACCTTCTGTCCCTGTCACTCCAATTCAGACTTCTCAGAAGGCGAGTGAGAACACATCAAGAGCATTCTAAACAGAAAGGAAAGCATGTGCAAAGGCTCTGGGGCAGGAGAATTCCAGATATGTCCAGGAGCAGCAAGAAGGCCCTGTGGCCACAGGGGACAGCTTAGGACATGACCTCAGGGAGGTGACAGAGGGCGACAGAAAGCCATTCCAGGGCTATAACCCCATGAGACCCTGTTTCACTAGGCCATCGTGGCTACAGTGTTGAGAACAGATGACAGAGGGTTGAAGATGGCAAGGCAGGTCAATGACGAAGCTTTTCCAGGAACTCAGGCACTGTGGACCAGACAGGTGGCCTTGGATGGAGTGGTTAGACCTATTCTGGGTCCATTTTGAAGATGGAGCTCACAGGATTTGCTGATGGGTTAGATATTAGGAGCAGGAGAACGGAGGAATTGGGGTAACTCCCAGCTGTTGTGGGTTGTCCTGATCGAGGGGAAGGAGAGGGTTTCTGGGGTAAGGAGGTAGTCCGTGTTCCGCATGCTGAGGAAGGTGCCTTTCCCGGTGGATCTGCTGAGGTTTGTGTCTGGGAGAACCTTTCACATCTCCTCCCTCAGCAATGCTCAAGTACAAGTATCCCCCAGCTTTTAAACGTTCACAGTAAGACACCTGGCTTTCTTGAAAGAACTACGTTATTACCCAGCTTCAGTGAGAGGAAGAGACCTAAAGAGGATTTCCCTCTTATGAAAAAAGGTGAACAGTGAGAATCACGTTCAGCATCTGTTTTGGGGAGAAGCACGACAGAGGCGGCGTGCACCCCAACCAGCTCCTTCCGCTGGGAACCGCTCTCCGCATCCAGCCACCAGCACTTTGAATTGTGTCTGTGAGCCTCTGCTGTGCTTTATCTTCATTTATGCTGGGCCTCTGTTAGAAACTTGTGTCCTGAGGCCTAAGAAAAGCCAAAGAGAAGGAATCTTGGAGTCTGAGCACACTGTCCAATTTTTCCGTGTAAATGAATGGTCATTCCTTCTTTACACCATTTCTGCTGTGCAAGGTTTCTCAGAAGCCCTGTACTTTCAAAGAGCAGGGAAACCTATACCCCATGCTGCGGGGTTAGTTTTAGTCTCCATGCTGGACAGAACATTTCATGACTGTCGGATTTTCTCACTCAAACATTGAGACTTGGACCACCTTCACCCGTTTCTACCACCCCATCCCCGAATCTGGCACCTACCAATCTGCTCTCAGTATCTATGCGTTCAGTATTTGTTTATTCCACGTGGAATGTACATGAGAGCATCTGGTATTTGTCTTTCTGTGTCTGAGTTACTTGGCATAAGGCCCCCAAGGTCTGTGTTTCCATGTCTGGTTCTTGTGAATAATGCTGCAGTGAACGTGGGAGTGCATCTGTCTTTTTGAGGCAGTATTTTTGTGTTCTCCAAATCAATACTCAGTAGAGCCATTACTGGGTCATGTGGTAGTTGTATTTATTTTTTCAGGAACCTCCATACCGTTTGTCACAGTGGCTGCACCAATTTCCATTCCCACCAACAGCGCACAGTGTCTCCTCGTCTGCACACCCTTGACCCCACCTGGTGTCTGTCTCTGGGACAATTGCTGTTCCAACAGTTGTGAGGGGATAGCCGATTGTGGGTTTGACTGATGTTTCCCTGACGATGATTAGTGATGTCGAACAACTTTTTCTGTCTGTTGGCACCTGTGTGCCATCTTTGGACAGTATCTATTCACATATTCACCCCATTTTTTATACAGTTTTTTTTTTGTTTTGATTTGTATGAGTGTTGTGTGCATTTTGGATATTAGCCTCTTCTCACACATATGATTCGCAGATATTTTTTTCTTATTGGGTCAGTGGCCTTTTAAGTTTTTGATGGTTTCTTTTGCCGTGTGGAAGATTTCAGTTTGATGTTGTTCCACTTGTTTATTTTTGCTTTTGTTGCCTTTGCATTTGGTGTCCGATCTGAAGACTCTTTGCCAAAACCAATGTCGAGAGACTTAGTACCTGTGTCTTCTTGGAGGTTTATGGATTCGGGTCTTATGTTCAAATCATTCATCCATTAAAAATTTTGTGTGTGGTGTAAGAAAGTGACCCAGTTATATTCTTCTGCATTTAGTGTCCAGTTTGCCTGCTACCGCTCACTGAAGAGACAGTCCTTCCCTCATGGCATATCTTCTGCTGCTGTGTCGTAAGTTAGGATCATCTACGTGTGGGTAAGTTTCTGAGCTTTCTGTTCTGTTCCACTGACCTGGTGTCTGTGTTTCTGCCAGTACCACCCTGTTTTGATGACAACAGCTTTGTAATCTAGCTTGAAATCCAGGAGTGTGTTGACTGCACCTTTCTTTCTCCAGGTTGCTTTGGGTATTTGGGGTCTTTTGTGATTCCATACAAGTTTGAGGACTGTTTTCTATTTCCTCGAATAATGCCACTGGAATTCAGATGGGGATTTCATCACATCTGTCGATTGCTTTGGGTACGATGGACATGTTCACATAATTAACTCTTCCAGTTAAGGAGCATGGCGTATGCTTCCATTTGTTTGTGTTGCCTTCCAAATCTTTGGCCCATACATTCTGCCCCCCTCGACACACATGTTTTTCATTTCTTTTCTGCCATGTGTTGAGTGTACTATGTCTTTCTCATTGTTGGTTACTTTTATTCCTAGGTGTTTTTTTTGATGCAATTGTAAATGGCATTGCTTTTTAAATTTCTCTTTGCGAAAGTGTGTCATCATTATACAGAAATGCAAGAAGTTGGGTCATCTGGGTGGCTCCATAGGTGAAGCGTCTGCCTTCTGCTCAGGTCATGATCCCAGAGTTCTGGGATCGAGCCCCGTGTTGGGCTCCCCGCTTAGCGAGGGTCTGCTTCTCCGTCTTTCTGACACTCCCCCGGCTCGTGCTTTTTCTCTTCCTGTCAAATAAATAAATAAAATCTGAAAAAAAAATAAAGACAACAGGTCTCTGTATATTGACTTTATGTCCTGCAGCTTTCTTGAATTTGTTTATTCTAACAGGTTTTTTTTTTTTTTTGGTGGAATCTTTTGGGATTTCATGTCATTTGCAAATAGTGACAGTTTTCCTGTATGGATTTCATATCTTTCTCTTTTTTTAAAATTATGTTAGTCACCCTACAGTACTTCATTTGTTTTTGATGTAGTGTTCCAGGATTCATTGTTTGCATATAACACCTAGTGCTCATTATGACACGTGCCCTCCTTAATACCCATCACCAGGATAACCCATTCCCCTACCCCTCCCTTTCTGCAACCTTCAGTTTGTTTCCCAGTGTCAATAGTCTCTCATGGTTCATCTCCCCCTCTCATTCCCCACCTTCACTTTTCCCTTCCTTCTCCTAGTGTCCTCCATGCTATTCCTTCCATTCCACATAGGAGTGAAACCATATGATAATTGTCTTTCTCTGCTTGACTTAATTTCACTTAGCATAATCCCCTCCTGGTCCATCCACGTTGGTGCAAATGGTGGGTATTCATCCTTTCTGATGACTGAGTAATATTCCATTGTATAGATGAACCACATCTTCTCTGTCCATTCATCTGCTGAAGGACATCTTGGCTCCTTCCACAGTTTGGCTATTAGGGACATTGCTGCTATGAACATTGGGATACAGGTGCCCCTTCTTTTCATTACTCTGTGTCTATGGGGTAAATACCCAGTAGTGCAATTGGTGGGTCGTAGGATAGCTCTGTGTTCAACGTCTTGAGGAATCTCCACGTTGTTTTCAAAAGTGGCTGTACCAGCTTGAATTCTCACGAGTAGTGTTAGAGGGCTCCCCTTTCTCCACATCCTCTCTGACTTTTTTTTATTTCCTGTCTTGTTAATTTCTTCTCAAGATTTTATTTATTTATTCCACAGAGATAGAGACAGCCAGCGAGAGAGGGAACACAAGCAGGGGGAGTGGGAGAGGAAGAAGCAGGCTCATAGCGGAGGAGCCTGATGTGGGGCTCCGTCTCATAATGCCGGGATCACGCCCTGAGCCGAAGGCAGACGCTTAACCGCTGTGCCACCCAGGTGCCCCCTGCCTTGCTAATTTTAACCATTCTAACTGGTGTAAGGTGGTATCTCATTGTAGTTTTGATTTGTATTTGCCTGATGGCAAGTGATGTGGAGCATTTTTTCGTGTGTCTGTTGGCCATTTGTATGTCTTCTCTGGACAAGTATCTCTTTGTGTCTTCTGCCCATTTTTTGGGTGTCGAGTTTGAGGAGTTCTTTATAGATCTTGGATACCAGCCCTTTATCTGTAATATCATTTGCAGATATCTTCTTCGATTCCATAGGTTGCCTTTTTGTTTTGTTGATCGTTTGCTTTGCCGTGCAGAAACTTTTTATCTTGATGAAGTGCCAATAGTTCATTTTTGCTTTTATTTCCTTTGCCTTTAGAGACGTGGCTTGCAAGAAGTTGTTGTGTCCAAGGTGGAAGAGTTCTTTTGATTTTGATATGAGACAGGAATCCATTATCTTTCTTTCCTGATTGCATTCGAGTCCTCTGTCTTTCTTGGTGAGTCTAGCTAAGTTTGTCAGTTTTGTTTATCTTTCCAAAAAAGGCAGCTCTCATTTTCATTGTGTTTTTTTCTTTTTTGTCTTTTTAGTCTCTGTTGGATTTATTTATGCATTCCTTTTTGTTATTTCCTTATTTCTACTAATTTGGGGCTTTGTTTGCTGTTTTTTTTTTTTTCTACTTCTTTACCACAGAAATCAGGCTGTTTATTGGAGAGCATTCTCATGGATTGATGAAGACTTGAATTTCTATGAACGTCCCCCCCGTAGAGCTACTTTTGCTGCATCCCATAAGTTTTTGTAGGTTGTCTTTTTCATCAGTGTCAAGGTATTTCTAAAAATTTTTTTGATTTCTTCTTTGTTGGTTGTTCAGTAGCATGTTGTTAAATCTCCACATATTTTTTTAAGATTATTTAAGTATCTGGCAGAGAGTGAGACAGCGAGAGAGGGAACGCAAGCAAGGGGGTGGGAGAGGGAGAAGCGGGCTTCCCACTGAGCAAGGAGCCTGATTCGGGGCTAGATCCCAGGCTCCTGGGATCACGACCTGAGCTGAAGGCAGATCCTTAATGACTGAGCCACCCAGGCCCCCCAATCTCCACCTGTTTTTGACTGTCCCATTTTTTTCTTGAGACTGATTTCTAGTTTCATATCATTGTGGTTGGACAAGATTTGTAGCAGAAGGTGAAGAGAGCATTCAGATGAAAGGTTTGTTTCCTGGAGGGTTTTCTGAGGGCAGACCATGAGTTCCGTGGGGACGGAGGAAGGTTTTGTGAGACGGGGGGTGGGGTTAACCCTTGTTAGAATTACTGACTACTACCATGCAGGCTGTGTGCTACCATTCACACCGTAGTCCTGATGGGCTTGTACTTCATTAGAAATATTTTCTAGGAGGTGTAGGCATAGGCTTCTCTAAAAGAAAGGTGCCATGTGGGTTCATGGCATGACCCCAGGTCAGCAACCAGGATGTATGGTATTGTGGGGGATCAGAACCAGGCTTTCTGTGGGAAGTGACGGAAATAGGGTATGGTGAGCTCCATGACCTCATAGGTGAGGTCCCGAGTGACCCACTGGGTGTTGGGTTCCGTGGATCTGTTTCATCAGGTGCTGTGGAATTCAGGGACACCCTCCTGTCTGTGGATTTGTGTGGAGACAGGTAGACATCAGTGTCTGGCCAGGCACGACGGTCGCACTGGACCACCACCAGAGGTGCAGCACGTGGGGGAGCCACTGCTTGGTTTCCACGAAAGCTGACCAGGGTCTGTGACCGTGATTCCTAGCAGCTGCAAGGGGAGAGGAGGCCGGGGGTGGTGCACACTTCCTAGACTTGTGGTCAGGACTAGTCTGGAGCCCACTGAAGTCAGCCACTCCTGGCACAGAAGGCCCCCAGTCAGTGTAGCTGTGGGCACTGCTCCCATGGCACTTTCGGGCCGGCTCCATGCTGCCACCTCCTGCTTTTCATCATCATCTTCAAGGTCGTGTGCCTCTGCTCTTGCCCCATGGCCTCCGGGGTATTGTCCGTCCTCCATCTGGCCCTCGTCCCTGGTGCCCTGTGCAGTCCGATGCCAGGGTAGCCTTCTCGAGGCAAACATCTGGCCCTGATGGAACACTTCCATGGATCTCGTGTGATGTGAGGATGATGTCCTGCCCTGGAAGGGGGCTGCAGGTCCCCAATCAGGAGAGCCATGTCTCCCTTTTCAGCATGGCCTGCCCTCCCCTCAGTCTTCTTCAGGGAAGCTCTCCCCACTTCCTGAGATGACAGCTCTGAACTTAAAAGTGGATGTTATTTTACATATCTCTATGCCTTAGTTCATCCATGGCATGTCTTTCAACGCCGTTAGTGGGTTTTTTTTTTTTTTTAGCAGTTCTGAAGGGCTGTCTGCTCAAGGAGGGGATGACCTGGGTGGGGCAGCTTTCCCTCTCGTCTCCCTCAGCCTGTCTCTGAGCCCTGGGGCCAGCTGTCCCACTGAGGATTGAGGGACCCGAGCCAGCCCATCCTGAGCCCAGGCTGTGTGTCAGCTGTGTAGACGGATGCGTGTCGGAGCGGTGGGCAGCTGGCATAGGCCAGGGGCAGGCAGTGTCTCCCCATTCCTTCCCTCCCTTCCTCCCAGAGGTAGCTCAGAGCAGCCTTCAACCCCTGCATCTCCAGATCCCTTGACCTATGCCTCCTGTGTTCAGCTGGTGACCTTGGAGTTTCGCATGGATTCTACCTCCCATACCCTCTCCTGTAGCAGTTCCTGGATCAGGGGAGGGGTCGGACCCTTGTCTGATTTTGGTCTTCTTCCTGTCCCGCACCAAGCCCACTCACCTTTGCATCTTCCATGTATGTGCTTGGAAGCAAGTCCATCCACAGGGAACCTATTAGCCAAATGGATCCAGGTAATGAACATTGAAGTAGAGATCCAGGATCCATAATAAACCTGCTCTGAAACCTGTCCCAAAGTCTGTGACTCTCTCACACTGAAACAGAAACAATAATAGCTTTCTGGACTGTGAAGTGACATGTGTCTCTACTTCCAATCTTGAAGGCATAGGTGCTGAGCCTGGACAGAAAAGGACCATGGCTCCCGTGGGCTGGGATCCACAGTAAGAACTCAGTGAAATCTGAATTCGAGGCATAGAGTGAATAATTATTGTAGAGTGAATCCTCCCAAGTAGGGCTTATGCACATTGCAGAGGAAAAGCTTTTTCAAAGAGGTTTCTGAAAGAAAAATCTTTTTAAAAAATTTATTGTAATTCCAGTAGAGCTAACATACAGTGTTACATTCGTTTCAGGTGTACAAGAGAGTGATTCAGTAATTCTATATATTACTCAGTGGTCATCCAGAAAAGTGTCCTCTTAATCCACTTCATCTATTTTACTCATCCCTCTATGCACCTCCTCCTCTCTGGTAACCATCCGTTTGTTCTCTCTTGTTAAGAGTTTGTATTTTGGTGTGTCTCCTTTTTCTCTTTATTTAGTTTTGTTTGTTTTTTAAGTTCCCTATAAGAGTGACATCATATGGGATTTGTCTTTCCCTGACTGACTGATTTCAGTTAGGATAATACTCTCTAGCTCCATCCATGTGGCTGCAAATGGCAAGGTTTCATTCAAGCCTAGTAATACTCCATTGTGTGTGTGTGTGTGTGTGTGTGTGTGTGTGTGAATACACACATCTATCATCTCATTTGTCAATTTTTCTACAGACACTTTGGTTGCTTCCATATTGTGATATTGTAAATAAAGGTGCAAGAAACATAGGGGTGCACGTATCCTTTTAAGTTGCTGTTTTCATAGTCTTTGGGCAAATACCAGTAGTGTGATTGTTGGATCGTAGGGTAGTTCTATATTTAATTTTTTGAGGAACCTTCATACTGTTTTCCACGGTGGCCATCACAGTTTGCATTCCCACCCACGGTTCGCGAGGATTCCCCTTTATCCACATCCTCCCAACGCCTGCTCTTTCTTGTGCTTTTGATGTTAGCCATTCTGACAGGTGTGAGGTAATACCTCATTGTCCTTTGGATTTACATTTTCCTGATGATGGGTGATGGTGAACATCTTTTCACGGGACTGTTGGCCATTTGTATTTCTTCTTTGGAGAAATGTCTGTTCATGTCTTCTGCCTATTTTTTAACTGAATTATTTGTTTTTTGGGGGTCGAGTAGTATCAGTTCTATATGTTTTGGACACTATCCTTTTATTGCATATGATCTTTGCAAACATCTTCTCCCTTTGAGTAGGTTGTCTTATTATTTTTACGTTTTCATTGTTCTTCTGCCATGTGGAAACTTTTTATTTTGCTCTATTCCCAATAGTTTATTTTTGCTTTCATTTCCTTTGCCTCAGGAGACAGTCTAGAAAAACGTTGGTATGGTCCATGTCAAGAAGTTACTGTCTTCCCTCTTGTAGAATTTTTGTGGATTTAGGTCTCATATTGAGGTCTTGAAACTGTTTTGTGTTTGTCTGTATTGTGTAAGAAAGCAGTCTAATTTCATTCTTTTGTGCGTAGCTGTCTAGTTTTCCCAACACCATTTGTTGTAGAGACTGTCCTTTTCCCTTTTGATATCATTGCTTGCCTTGTGGAAGATTCATGGACCACATAATTGTGGGTTTCTGTCTGAACTTGTATCCTGTTCCTTTGGTCACTGTGTCTATTTTTGTGCCGTACTCTCTTGTTAGGATGACTGCAGCTTTGTAGTATAACCTGAAATCTGAAATTGTGAGTCCTCCAGCTTTGTTTTTCTTTTCCACATTGCACTGGCTGTTCAGTATCTTTAGTGGTTCCATACAAATGTTTAGGATTGTTTATTCGAGGTCTTTTATTCTTTAATTTAAATTCAATTAGCCAACTTACAGTACATCATTAGTTTCAGATGTAGTCTTCAATAAATTACCAGTCGTGTGGAACACCCAGTGCTCATTGTATTGTGTGACCTCCTTAATGCCACTCACCCAGTTACCCGCCCCCCCAACTTCTCCTCCAGCAATCATCAGTTTGTTGCGATAGTTAAGAGTCTATCATGGGTTTTCTCCCTCTGATGACTTCCCTTTCTATTTTCCCTCCCTATGGTCTTCTTCCCTGTTTCTGATATTCCACATAGGAGTGAAAGCATATGATCATTGTCTTTCTTTCATTGGCTTATTCCACTCAGCATAATACCTTCCAGCTCCACCCAGGTCGGTGTGATGGTAAGTATTCATCCTTTCTGATGGCTGAGTAATATTCCATTATATATATGATCCACATCTTCTTTATCCATTCATCTGTCCATGCTCATCTGCACTCTTTCCACAGCTTGTCTATTATGGATATTGCTGCTATGAACACTGGGGTGCATGTGTCCCGTCTTCACTACCTCTGTCTCTTTGGGGTAAATCCCCAGTAGTGCAATTGCTGGGACATAGGGTAGCTTTATTTATAACGTCTTGAGGAAACTCCGTACCATTTTCCAGAGTGGCTGTACCGGACTGCATTCGCACAGGGGTGTAAGAGGGTTCCCGTTTCTCCACATCCTCTCCAACATGTATAGTTTCATGTCTTCTTATTTTTAGATATTCGGCCTCGTGTGATATGGCATCTATAGGGGTTTAGATTTGCATTTCCCCGAAGCCAAGTGATATGAAGCATTTATGCATGTATCTTTTGGTCACCAGTACATCGTCATCAGTGAAATGACTTCCCATTTTAATCCATCTCAAGACCTAAAGCTGGGTAAGGCACTGAAGCTGGATGATGCCATCGGTTGGAATTGTGGAGAATTTCAAAAGATCTCCATGAGAGCAAGTTTAAAGGTCAGTGTGAAGCTACTAATTGGATCCGGGGAGATCTCTGAAAGTGGGAGTTCCCTGGGATGGGCTGAGGGGGGCCCTCCGATTTTCCTGCTAGGAATCCTTTCTGCAGCCCCAAACGGACAGTTTCCTGCAGTGGGGCAGGCTGAGTCCTCTAGTCGTGCAGAGGTGAGCCCAATGCCTGGTACCTTGGAGGCAGGCAAAGGGGAGGGGACCCTCAGCAGAAGACCCAGGGTTAGGTTAGGCCTCAAGAGACAGCAGGTGCGAACTGCCCAGTGCTCAGAGAACTCCCAGGCCGACTGAGATGAGGGCACAAGGGCGGGTGAGTGTGAGCCTTGGGGTTTGATCCGGAAGGGCTCACAAAGGTCGGGGTTCACCAGCAGGGGCTCTGAGGGGGTGTCCCAGTTCTCTTGCCCTGAATGCTCTATTGTGCCCCAAAACGGTACAGTTTCCTGTGGGCTGCAGGCTGAGTCCTACGGTGGGGCTTGGGTGTCTCCAATCCCCCGGAGTTGGGCGCCAGGATCCTGGGGAGGGGCCCCTCTGTGGCCAAACTAGGGTAAGGGTTAGGGTCCAGGGGCCCGGCAGGGCCAATCTAGCAAGCTGTGCGGCGAGCTCCGTGGAGGGCTGAGATGAGGCCATGGGGGAGGGTGAGCATGGGCCTCAGGGTTGGGGCACGGGGGTTGCCAAAGGTGGGGACGGGCTCCGGGGGCCTCCCCAAGTTCTCGTGCCCTGTATGCTCTGTAGCGCCCCAAGGGGCACGGTTTCCTGTGGACTGGCAAGCTGAGTCCTGAGGCGGGGCACAGGTATCCCAATTCCCCAGGGCTGCGGTGTAAGGCTCCTGGGGAGGCCGCCAAACCCGCGGCTGACCTAGGGTTAGGGTTAGGCCCCAGGAGCCCCGCAGGCCCAATCTGCTGGCTGTATGGTGAGCTACACAGGCTGAGGTGAGGGTGTGGGGAGGGTGAGCGTGGGCCTCAGGGTTGGGGTGCGGGAGGCCGCCAAAGTTCGCTGGGGGCTCAGGGGGGCCCTCCTGGTTCTCCCGCCCTGAATGCTCTATGGCCTCCCAAGGGGCACGGTTTCCTGCAAGGTGGGAGACTGAGTCCTGCGGTGGGGCTCAGGTGTCCCGAATCCCCGCGGCTGCGGCTCCAGGCTCCTGGGGAGGGGCCCCTCCACAGATGAACTAGGGTTAGGGTTGGGGCCCAGGAACCCCGCAGGCCAGATCTGCCCGCTATGTGGCGAGCTCTGCCACGGGTTGAGGTGAGGGTACGGGGTGGGGTGAGCATGGGCATCAAGGTTGGGGCTTAGGGATCGCTGAAGTTCTCCGGGGGCTCTGGGGGCCCTCCCGGTTCTCCCACCCTGAATGCTCTACAGCCTCCCAAGGGGCACGGTTTCCTGCGGGGTCGCAGGCTTTGTCCTGCAGTGGGGCTCAGGTGTCCCCAGTCCCCGGGGCTGCGGCACCGGGCCCCGGGGGAGGGGCCCTCCCTAGCCGACCTAGGGTCAGGACTAGGCCCCAGGAACCGGGCAGGACTGATCTGCCGGCTCTGCGACGAGCTTGGTGGCAGGCTGAAGGGAAGGCGCGGGGCGGGATGAGCGTGGGCCTCAGAGTTGGGGTGTAGGGGGCCGCCGAGGATCGCTGGGGGCTCAGGGGGGCCCTACTAATTCTGCACGGGATGCTCTGCGGCGTCCCAAGGGGCATGGTTTCCTGAGGGGTGGCAGGCTGAGTCCCGTGGTGGGGCTCAGGTGTACCCAATCCCCAGGGTTAGGGTACGGATTAGGGTACGGGTTAGGGTTAGTGTACGGGTTACAGTTAGTGTTCGGGTGAGGGTAGGGGTTAGGGTTAGGGTAAGGTGAGGTTACGGGTTAGGGTTGGCTTTAGGGGTTACAGGTTAAGGGTTATGGGTTACGGTACGGATTAGGGTTTAGGGTACGGGTTAGGGTTTAGGGTTTGGGTTTAGTGTACGGGTTAGGGTTAGGGTATGGGTTAGGGTTTGGGTACAGGTTAGGGTACGCGTTAGGGTACAGTTTAGGGACGGGTTAGGGTACGGTTTAGGGTGCAGGTTAGGGTTAGGATATGGGTTAAGGTTAGGGTATGGGTTAGGGTTACGGTACGGGTTAGGTTACGGTTTAGGATTAGGGTTAGGGTACAGGTTAGGGTTAGGGTATGGATTAGGGTATGGGTTAGGGTTAGGGTATGGGTTATCGTTAGGGTTACGTTTTGTGTTAGGGATAGGGTACAGGTTTGGGTTTGGGTGTGGTTTAGGGTATGGGTTAGGATACGGGTTAGGTTTAGGTTAGGGTTAGGGTTAGGGTACGGTTTAGGGAATGGGTTAGGTTTAGGGTACGGTTTAGGGTTAGGGTATGGGTTAGGGTACAGGTTAAGTTACTAGTTAGGGTTAGGGTTCGGGTTAGGGTATGGGTTAGGGTCCGGGTTAGGGTTAGGGTACGGGTTAGGGTAAGGGTTAAGGTACGGGATAGGCTGCAGGTTAGTGTTAAGGCAGGGTACTGGTTAGGGTTAGGGTTTAGGGTTAGGGTTAGTATACGGGTAGTGTTAGGCTACAGGTTAGCGTACCGGTTAGGGTACGGGTTAGGTTCAGGGTTTAGGGTTTAGGGTTAGGGTACGAGTTAGGGGACGGTTTAGGGATAGTGTTAGGGTATGGGTTTGGGTTAGGGTTAGGGTACGGATTAGGGTACGTGTTAGGGTTAGGGTACAGGATAGGGTATGTGTTACGGTTAGAATACGGGTTAGGGTACAGGTTAGGGTACGGTTTAGGGTTAGGGTAAGGGTTAGGGTACGGGTTAGGGTTAGGGTACGGGTTATGGGTAGGTTTAGGGGAAGGTGTAGGGTTGAGGGTAGGGTTAGGTTTAGGGGTTAGGGTTAAGGTTAGGGTTTAGGGTTTAGGTTTAGAGTTAGGGTTAGGGTTAGACCCCAGGAGGCCAGCAGGCCTGATCTGCCAGCTCTGCGGTGAGCGGTGGGAAGGGCTGAGGTGAGGGCGCTGGCGATGGGAGCGTGGGTCTCAGCGTTTTGGCGTGGGGGGCCTTCGAAGGTCATCGGTGGCTCGGAGGGCCCTGCCCGTTCTCCCACCCTGAATGAATGGCGGTACCCCTAGCGGCTCGGGTGCCAGCGGGGCAGCAGGGTGAGTTCGGTGCTGAGGCTCGGGGGTCCCCAATCCCCAGCGTTCAGCGCCAGTCCCCTTGAGAGGGGCCCCTCGGGGGCCAAACTAGGGTTAGGGATTGCCCCCAGGAGGATGACAGGCCCGATCCGCCAGCTGTGCAGTGAGCGGAGGGGCGGGCCGAGGTGAGGGCGCTGGCGAGTGGGAGCATGGGCCAAAGCATTTTGACTCAGGCGCATTCAGAGTTTGCCAGCGTCTCGGAGGGCCCTGCCTGTTCCTCCGCCCTGAATGACTGGTGGCGCCCCTAGCGGCCCAGGTGGCAGCAGGGCGGCAGGGTGAGTCTGGTGCTGGGGCGCGGGGGTCGCCAATCCCCGGCTTTGTGGTGCAGGCCCTTTGGGAGGGGCCCCTCGGGGGCTGACCTAGGGTTAGGGTTAGCCCCCAGAAGGCCGGCAGGCCCTATCTGCCCACTGTGCGTCGAGCGGAGGGGCGGGCCCTGGTGAGGGCGCTGGTGAGCGGGAGCCTGGGCCCAAGCGTTTTGGCGTGGGGGCCCTTTGAAGGACGCTGGGGGCTCGGATCGCCCTGCACGGTCCTCCCCCCTGAATGACCAGTGGCGCCACTGGCAGCCCGGGTGGTTGCGGGGCGGCAGGGTAAGTCCGGCACTGGGGCTTGGGGGTCGCAAATCCCCAGCGTTGTGGCGCCAGTCCCCTTGGAAGGGGCCACTTGGGGGCCGACCTAGGGTTAGGGTTAGCCCCCAGAAGGCCGGCAGGCCCGATCCGCTGCTGTGCAGCGAGCGGATGGGCGGGCCGAGGTGAGGGCGCTGGCGAGCGGGAGCGTGGGCCCCAGCGTTTTGGCACAGGCTGCTATCGAAAGTCGCCGAGGGCTCAGAGGGCCCTGCCCATTCTCCCGCCCTGAACGATCAGCGGCACCCTAGGGGCCCGGGTGTCGGCGGGGCTTAAGAGTGAGTCCAGCGTTGCGACTCGGTGGTCCCCAATCCCCAGCGTTGCGGCGCCAGGCCCCTTGGGAGGGACCCCTCGTGGGCCGATCTAGGGTTAGGGTTAGCCCCCAGGAGGCTGGCAGGCCCGATCCGCTGCTGTGCGGGGAGCGGAGGGGCGGGCCGAGGTGAGGGCACTGGCGAGCAGGAGCGTGGGCCCCAGCGTTTTAGCGCGGCTGCTATCGAAGTTCACCGAGGGCTCAGAGGGCCCTGCCCATTTTCCCACCCTGAATGAACGACGGCAGCCCTAGCAGCCTGGGTGGCGGCGGGGCGGCAGGGTAATTCCAGTGCTGAGGCTTGGGGGTCCCCAATCCCCGGCGTTGTGGTGGCAGGCCCCTTCAGATGGGCCCCTCTGGGGCCAACGTAGGGTTAGAGTTACCCCCAGGATGCCGGTAGGCCGGATCCACCAACTCTGAAGTGAGCGGAGGGGCGGGCCGAGTTGAGGGCACTGGTGAGCGCGAGCTTGGGACCCAGCGTTTTGGTGCGGATGACCTTCGAAAGTCGCCAGAGTCTCGAGGGCCCTGCCTGTTTACCAACCCTGAATGACCGGCGACGCCCCAGCGGGCCCGGTGTGGGCTTGGCGGCAGGGTGATTCCCGCGCTGCAGCTCGGGGGTCCCCAATCCCCTGAGTTCGGTGCCAGGCCCCTTGGGAGGGGCCCCTCGGGGGCCGACCAAGGGTTAGAGTTAGCTCCCAGGAGGCCGTCAGGCCCAATACTCCGGCTAGGCCGTGAACGGAGGGGCAGGCCGAGGTTAAGGCGCTGGCGAGCGAAAGCGTGGGCCCTGGCGTTTTGGCACAACGGGCCTTTGAAGATCACCGGGGCCTCGGAGGGCCCTGCCTGTTCTCCCGCCCTGAATGAAAGGCAGCACCCCTAGCGGCCTGAGTGGCGGCGGGGCTGCAGGGTGAGTCCGACGCTGGGGCTCGGTCGTCCCCAATCCCCGGCATTGTGGCGCCAGGTCCCTTGGGAGGGACGCCTCGGGGGCCGACCTAGGGTTAGGGTTAGCCCCCAGGAGGTCGGCAGGCCTGATCTGCCAGCTGTGCAGCAAGCGGAGGGGCGGGCCAAGGTGAGGGCGCTAGCGAGAGGGAGTGTGGGCCCAAGCGTTTTGAAGTGGGAGGCCTTCAAACGTCGCTGGGGGCTTGAAGGGCCCTGCCCCTCCTCCTGCCCTGAATGACTGGAGGCGCCCCTAGCGGCCTGAGTGGCGGCGGGGCAGCAGGGTGAATCTGGCGCTGAGGCTCAGGGGTCCCCAATGCCCGGCGTTGCGTCTCCAGGCCCCTTGGGAGGGGCCCTTCCGGGGCCGACCTAAGGTAAAAGTTAGCCCCTGGAGCCTGGCAGGCACGATCTGCCGTCTGTGGCGAGCGGAGGTGCGGTCGAAGATCAGGGAGCTGACGAGCGGGAGAGTGGGCCCCAGCGTTTTGGCGCTGGGGGCCTTCGAAGGTCACCGGGGCAGGGAGGGCCCTGCCTGTTCTCCCACCCTGAATGATCGGTGGTGCCCTAGCGGCCCGGTGTTGGCGGGGTGGAAGGGTGAGTCCAGCGTTGCGACTTGGGGGTCCCCAATCCCTGGCGTTCCGTGGCAGTCCCTTTGGGAGGGGCCCCTCGGGGGCCAACCTAGGGTTAGGGTTAGCCCCCAGGAGGCCGGCAGGCTCAATCCACCGGCTCTGCGGCGAATGGAGGGGTGAGCCAAGATGAGGTCGCTGGCGAGTGGGAGCGTGGGCCCCAACATTTTGGCTTGGGGGGCCTTCGAAGGTCACAGGGGGCTCAGAGGGCCCTGCCCGTTCTCCCGCCATGAAGGACCGGCGACGCCCCCAGCGCCCCGGGTGGCGGCGGGGTGGCAGGGTCAGTCCGGCGCTGGGGCTCGGGGGTCCCCAATCCCCAGCGTTGCAGCGCCAGGCCCTTTGGGAGGGGCCCCTCGGGGACTGTCCTAAGGTTAGGTTAGCCCCCAGGAGGCCGGCAGACCCGATCCGCCGGCTGTGCGGTGAGCGGAGGGATGGACCGTGGTAGGGCGCAGTCGAACCGTAGCGTGGTATCCAGCATTTTGGCGTGGGGGGCCTTCGTATTTCACCAGGGGCTCGGAGGGCCCTACCGGTTATCCCGCCCTGAATGACCGGCGGCGCCCCTAGCGGCCCGCGTGGCGGCGGGGCGGCAGGGTGAGCCCGGCGCTGCGGCTTGCGGGTCCCCAATCCCTGGCGTTGTGGCACCAGGCCTCTTGGGAGAGGCCACTCTGGGGCCCACCTAGGGTTAGGGTTATCCCTGAGGAGCCTGGCAGGCTGGATCCGCCGGCTGTGCAGCTGGGGGGGGTGCGGGCCGAGGTGAGGGCGCTGGAGAGCGGGAGCGTGGGCCTCAGCGTTTTGGCGCGGGGGACCTACGAACGTCGCCGGGGGCTCGGAGGGCCCTGCCCGTTCCCCCACCCTAAATGACCGGCGGCGCCCCAAGTGGCCTGGGTGGTGGCGGAGCGGCAGGTTGAGTACATTGCTGGGGCTCAGGGGTCCCCATCCCGGGCCTTGCGGGGCCACGCCCCTTGGGAGTGGACCCTCAGGGACTGACCTAGGGTATGTGTTAGCACCCAGGAAGCCAGCAGGCCCGATCTGCCGCTGTGCAGCGAGCGGAGGAGTGGGCTGAGGTGAGAGCGCTGGCGAGCGGGAGCATAGTACCCAGCGTTTTGGCACGGGGGGCCTTGGAAGGTCTCCAGGGCCTAGTTGGGCCTTACCCGTTCTCCTGCCCTGAATGACCGGTGGCGCCCCTAGGGGCCCAGGTGGCGGTGGGGCGGCATGGTGAGTCCGGCGCTGTGGCTCCGGAATCCCCAATCCCAGGCGTTGCGGCGCCAGGCCCCTAGGATGGGCCCCTCGGGGGGAAAACCTAGGGTTAGGGTTACCCTCCAGGAGGCGGCAGGCTCAATCCGCCGCCTGTGCGGCAAGTGGAGGGGTGGGCCGAGGTCAGGTCGCTGGAGAGCAGGAGCGTGGGCCCCAGCGTTTTGGCTGTGGGGGCCTTCGAAGGTCACTGGGGGCTCGGAGGGCCCTGCCCGTTCTCCTGACCTGAATGACTGACGGCACCCCTAGCGGCCCGGGTGGCAGCGGGGCAGCAGGGTGAGTCCAGTGTTATGGTTCGGGGATCCCCAATCCCCAGCGTTGCGGCGCCAGGCCCCTTGGAGGGAACCCTCTGGGGCCGACCTAGGGTTAGAGTTAGCCCCCAGGAGGCCGGAAGTCCCGATCCGCCGGCTGTGCGGTGAGCGGAGAGGCGGGCCGAGTTGAGGGCGCTGTCGAGCGTGAGCATCGGCCCCGGCGTTTTGGCGCGGATGGCATTCGAAAGACGCCGGAGTCTTGAGGGCCCTGCCGGATCTCCCACCGTGAATGACCGGCGACGCCCCAGCAGGCCCGGTGTCGGCTTGGCGGCAGGGTGAGTCCGGCGCTGCAGCTCAGGGGTCCCCAATCCCCTGCGTTTGGCGCCAAGCCACTTGGGAAGGGCCCCTTGGGGGCCGACCTAGGGTCAGGCTTAGCCCCCAGGAGGCCGGCAGGCCTGATCCCTCTGCTGTTCCACGAGCGGAGGGGCAAGCCGATGTGAGGGCGCTGGCGAGGGAAGCGTAGGCCCAAGCATTTGGCAGGGGGTCCTTAGAAGGTCGCCGGGCCTCGGAGGGCCCTGCCAGTTCTCCCGCCATGAATGATCAGCAGCGCCCCTAGCGGCCCGGGTGACGGCGGGGCGGCAGGATGAGTCCGGCGCTGGGGCTCGGGGGTCCCCAGTCCCCAGCGTTGCAGCGCCAGGCCCCTTGGGAGGGGCCCCTCAGGGGCCGACCTAGGGTAAAGGTTAGCCCCTGGAGGCCGGCAGGCACGATCCGCCGTCTGGGGCGAGCGGAAGTGCGGTCGAAGATCAGGGCTCTGGCGAGCGGGAGAGTGGGCCCCAGCTTTTTGGCGCTGGGGGCCTTCGAAGGTTACCGGGGCAGGGAGGGCCCTGCCTGTTCTCCCGCCCTGAATGATCGGCAGTGCCCTAGTGGCCCGGGTGTCGGCGGGGCGCAAGGGTGAATCCAGCATTGCGACTCGGGGGTCCCCAATCCCCGGCATTTGGCGGCAGTCTCTTTGGGAGGGGCCCCTCGGGGGCCGACCTAGGGTTAGGGTTAGCCCCCAGGAGGCCGGCAGCCCCGATTCGCCAGCTGTGCAGCGAGCGGAGGGCGGGCCGAAGTGAGGGCGCAGGTTAGCGGGAGCATGGGCCCCATCGTTTTGGCGTGGGGGTCCTCTGAAGGTCGCTGGGGGCTCCTAGGGCCCTGCCCGTTCTCCCGCCCTGAATGACCAGCAGTGCCCCTAGTGGCCCGGGTGGCGGCAGTGCAGCAGGGTGAGTCCGGCGCTGTGGCTCAGAGGTCCACAATCCCCAGCATTCCCGCGCCAGACCCCTTGGGAGTGGCCCCTCTTGGGCCGATCTTGGGTTAGGGTTAGCTCCCAGGAGGCCGGCAGGCCCGATACGCCGGCTAGATGGTGAGCGGAGGGATGGGCTGAAGTAAAGGCGCTGGTGAGCGGGAGCGTGGGCCCCCGCGATTTGGCGCGGGGGGCCTTTAAAGTTAACTGGGGGCTCAGAGGGCCCTGCCCCTTCTCCCGCCCTGAATGACCGGCGGCACACCTAGCGGCCCGGGTGGTGGCACGGCGGCAGGGTTAGTCCGGTGTGAGGCTCGAGGGTCCCCAATCCCCAGCGTTGCAGCGCCAGGCTCCTTGGGATGGGTCCCTCTGGGGCTGGCCTAGGGTTAGGGTTAGCCTCCAGGAGGCCAGCAGGCCCGATCCGCGGCTGTGCGGCTCCCGGAGTGTTGGGCTGAGGTGAGGGCGCTGGGGAGCCTGAGCAATAGCCCAAGCTTGTTTGTGCGGGTGCCTTCGAAGGTCGGGGGCGGCTCGGAGGGCCCTGCCCTTTCTCCCGCCCTGAATGACCGGCGGCGCCCCTAGTGTCTTGGGTGGCGGAGGGGCAGCAGGGTGAGTCCCGCGCTGGGGCTCTGGGGTCCCCAATCCCTGGCATTGTGGTGCCAGGCCCCTTGGGAGGGGCCTCTCGGGGGCCAACCTAGGGTCAGGGTTAGCCCCCAGGAGGCTGGCAGGCCCGAACCGCCGGCTGTGCGCCAAGTGGAGCACAGGCCCAGGTGAACGTGCTGGCAAACCGGAGCGTGGGCCCCAGCGTTTTGGTGCCGGGGGCCTTTGAAAGTCGCCGTGGGCATGGTGAGCATTGCCCATTCTCCCGCCCTGAATGAACGGCGGTACCCCTAGCGGCTCGTGTGCCAGCGGTGCGGCAGGGTGAGTCTGGTGCTGTGGCTCGGGGGTCCCCAATCCCTGGCGTTGTGGCAGCAGGCCCCTTTGGAGGGGCCCCTCTCTTGGGCCGACCTAGGGTTAGAGTTAGCCCCCAGGAGGCTGGCAGGCCCGATCCGCCAGCTGTGCGGAGAGCGCAGAGCGGAGGGGCGGGCCGAGGTGAGGGTGCTGGCAAGCTCCAGCGTGGGCCCCAGTGTTTTGGCGCAGATGGCCTTCAAAATTCACCGGAGTCTTGAGGGCTCTGCCCGTTCTCCCACCCTGAATGACCAGCGACGCACCAGCGGGCCCGATGTCGGTGGGGAGGCAGGGTGAGTCGTAGACATGAGTTGAAAGATGGCTTTGATACAATTTTTTTTAAGTTTTTTTTTTAATATTATGTTAGTCACCATACAGTACATCCCGGGTTTCCAATGTAAAGTTCGATGATTCATTAGTTGCGTATGACACCCAAGGCACCATGCAATACGTGCCCTCCTTACTACCCATCACCAGTCTATCCCAATCCCCCACCGCAATCCTCTCTGAAGCCCTCAGTTTGTTTCTCAGAGTCCATGGTCTCTCATGCTTCATTCCCCCTTCTGATTACCCCTCTTTCTTTATCCCTTTCTTCCCCTACCGATCTTCCGAGGTCTTATGTTCCATAGATGAGAGAAATCATATGATAATTGTCTTTCTCTGCTTGACTTATTTCACTTAGCATTATCTCCTCCAGTGCCGTCCATGTTGCAGCAAATGTTGAGAACTCGTTCTTTCTGTTACCTGAGTAATATGCCATTGTATATATGGACCACAACTTCTTACTCCAGTCATCTCTTGAAGGGCATGTCGGTTCCTTCCACGATTTAGCTATTGTGGACATTGTTGCTATGAACATTGGGGTGCATATGGCCCTTCTCTTCACCACGTCTGTATCTTTGAGGTAAATACCCAGTAGTGCAATGGCTGGATCATAGGGTAGCTCACTTTTTAACTTTTTAAGGGACCTCTACACTGTTTTCCAGAGTGGCTATACCAACTTGCATTCCCACCAACAGAGTGGGAGGGATCCCCTTTCTCCACATCCTCTCCAACAATTGTTGTTTCTTGCCTTGTCAATTTTTGCCATTCTAACTGGCATAAGGTATTATCTCAGTGTGGTTTTGATTTGAATTTCCCTGATGGCTAATGATTTTGAACATTTTTTCATGTGTCTGTTAGCCATTTGTACATCTTCATTGGAAAAGTGTCTGTTCACATCTTCTGCCCATATTATAATTTGCTTATTTTTTTCTTGTGTATTGAGTTTGAGGAGTTCTTTGTAGATCTTGAATACCAGTCTTTTATCTATAGTGTCATTTACAAATAAATTCTCCCATTCCGTGGGCTGGTGCTTAGTTTTTTTTACTGTTTCCTTGGCAGTGCAGAAGCTTTTTGTCTTGATGAAGCCCCACAAATTCGTTTTATCTTCTGTCTCTCTTGCCTTTGGATATGTGTCATGAAAAAGTTTACTTTGGCCGATGTCGTGGAGGTTGCTGCCTATGTTCTCCTCTAGGATTTTGATGGATTCCTGTCTCACTTCGAGGTCTTTCATCCATTTGGAGTTTATTTTTGTGTATGGTGTGAGTGAGTGGTCATGTTTCATTCTTTTGCATGTAGCTGTCCAATTTTCCCAGCACCATTTATTGAAGAGTCTGTCTTTTTCCCACCGGATGTTTTTTCCTGCTTTATCAAAGATTAGCTGCCCAAAGAGCTGAAGGTCCATTTCTGGGTTCTCTATTCTGTTCCATTGGTCTATGTGTCTGTTCTTGTACATGCTGTCTTTGTGATCACAGCTTTGTAGTACAGCTCGAAATCCGGCATTATGATGCCCTCAGCTTTGTTTTTCCTTATCAACAGTTCCTTGGAGATTTGGGGCCTTTTCTGGTTCCATACAAATTTAAGGACTATTTGTTCCAGTTCTTTGAAAAATGTCATCGGTATTTTGATCAGGATAGCATTGAATGTGTAGATTGCTCTGGATAGCATGGACATTTTAACTATGTTAGTTCTTCTGATCCATGAGCATGGAATATTATTCCATCTTTTCTTGTCTTCCTCAATGTCTTTCAAGAGTGATTTGTAGTTTTAGAATACAGATCCTTTAAGTCTCGGTTAACTTAATGCAAAGGTAACATATGGTTTTTGGTGCTCTTGCAAATGGGATGGATTCCCTCATTTCTCTTTCTTCAGTCGCATTATTTGTTTATAGAAATGCAACTGATTTCTGAGCATTGATTTTGTATCCTGCCACATTGTTCTTTCTTAAAGACTGGTTAATGGCCCTTTCCTTATGCTTTCATTCCCACTCGGAAACATGCATCCATCATCGTGACAGACGTTAGGATTCGGAGGACCCTTTCCATACCCTCTTCTTACTGAGAGTTACGTCTATGGCAGTTTAATTAATGTTCAACACACATACTGGGAAACACTGGTGCCTTCACTAATCGATGTTGCTGTCTCTCTGCACAAACTTGGTTCGCTGAATTAAATAATGGCACTTTCTTTTCCTTTTCACAAAACCTTTTCAAACGGCTTTCCTCCTCATGACAGATGTGAGTTGAGAGATGCTTTCTGTGTAGTGTTCTTAAGTAGTTAAACAAAGGGCATTATCTTGATGCTTGCAGACCCCATTTTGCACAATGCTCCCAATCCATGACACCAGATGTGAGGTGCAAGATGCTTTTATATAGAGTGTTCTCTCCTAGCGTAAAGCAGGTGACACCTTACTTATGCATTCATGGACACTTTTGAAAAACTTGCCACCTTCCTAAGAGAAGATTTGACTTGGACAATGGTGTCTATTCGGTGTTCTGACTGAGATTTGTGAAAATTGCCCTTAAGGTTCATCACACTTTTTGGAAAACTTGGGTGTGTTCATTGGTCCTGATGTTGGTTTGATGTTGCCTTCTATCAACACTGAGTTGGTTCTCACAACTACTTAGATAGGACCTCTCCTTCTGCTTTCACTTGCACTTCTGCAAGTACTTCTTCTTCATTACAGAAGATGTGAATTGGAAGATCTTTTCCCAAGGGTGTCCTTACCTGAGCATACAGCATGTTCCTTACATTTTCATACACACTTTTGGAACATACATCCATCCTCATGAACGTAGATATGATTTGGAATGTTGTCTCTAGATGGTGCTCTTTCAAATCTATGGCAGTTCCCTTAAGGTTCAACACATGTAATGGGAAACCCTGCTCTCTTCACTGATCAATGTTGCCGTCTCTCTACCCAAACTGAACTGACTGATGGCACTTTCTTTTCGTTTTCACACAACCTTTTCTAATGGCTTTCCTCCTTTTCTTTGGAAATTTTGTTTGGAAATTTTAATATGCCTTTCTTAATATTTGATAGAGCAGACAAAACTCGGTCACAAATGTGACCTAATTGACGTCTATGGAACATTCGATAATAAGTGCAGAATACATTATTTTCCAGCAGTCATAGACTATTTACCCAAACAGATGATATGTTGGACCATGAATCATGTCTACATTTTAAAATACTGAAAGTAACTAGATTCTATTCTTAGGCCTCCAAGGAATAGAGCCCTAGTCCTCATCAAAAGAAGACCAGGCAGTCCCTCTATGTTTAAAAATTCAATGTAACTTTGCTGCATATCTTAAGGGTCAGAGAGGGGATTGCAGTGGATATTTGCCACCTTTTCTACATCAGGGCTCACACACAATGGCCCTTTGTCTCTGAAGAACACTGACTATTCTAACATAGACAGGAGTTAAGCCTCCTATCAGAGTTCTGCATGTGCCAGCCACACCTGGCAGCCTTGGCCTGGGCCCACCACCACCTCCCTCCAGCTTTCCTTCTTGGTGGCATTGAGTTAAGGGAGTCAACATAGCCATATGGAGATGGGAGCTCCCCTCTCCTAGTGATGATGGTGCTATTGTCCCCACCAGTCTATCAACATGATTTCTGAGAGAATTACGACACAATAGCAGCTTCTTGACCTTCCTTAAGGTTTAAAAATCATCTTGTGAGTCATCTTTTCAAAAAACGGTTTCACCATGTGTTCTTTTCTCTGGAAAAGAAATAGACCCAATGGTAATTATGGCTCCTGAGCACCTGCTCTTGGGAGATTGCATAGTGGCTCTGTTTAGCATTCTCCCTCTTAAACTTCTCAACTAGGGTGTATATAGAATGAGTCCCATTTCCTAGATGGATAGACAAGGGCTCAGAGATTATATGAATTACAGAGGATTTTAGTGTCAGAAACCTAAGTGGGATTTCCAAACTGACTCCAAAACCCTTGTTCTTCCATACAGGGTACCATTTCACTCTTACCTCTGGTCTTGTTGATCTGGAAACCTAGGAAGTATTAGGATTTTCTTGTTGTGTGGCCAAATGGAATGAATTCGGCTGCCTTTTCACCTCTGCCCATCATGACCATGAAGATAATTATCTCAGTGGAGGACCTTTGAGTAAGAGACTTAAAGATCCCTTAGAATAGAGATACTATACTATTTTTCTGATATTAAAGTGCCTGAAAGAACTATCCTTTTTTAATTGATGGAAGCTCTTGGTGGAAAGGTTGGAAAGCCTATTTGAAAACACTCAGCCTCTTCTACAGAGTGAGACAATGCCTCTAAAGATTGCTAAAATATTCCCTTACCTCTGATTATTTACTTCCCAACTATCGCAGTGTTTCTATGTTAGGATTACGATTTCCATGAGGCAAAAGTTGCGGAGAAAGAACTTAGTGTATCCAGGGGCACTTTCGTATTGTGACAGTGAGCTATTCTGTTGTATTCTGTAGTCCAAGGGAATGGTGCCAGACATCTCTAAGATGTCTAAAATTCTGACTGTAAATGATCTCTATGCTTCAGAGATTTGGGCAGGACAAGGGAGGAGTCCAGAGACCGTAAACGCCTCTGTTACCTGTGTTGACCATGGAGCAGGTAACCTTCTGTAGGGGTCCTTTTGATGTCTCTGAGCTATGGGAAAGGTGCTTTCATCTCAAGCTCCTCCATTTGGTAGTGGTGATAAGGATAAGAGTAATTTTTATCTCATACCATCTGTGGGCCCTGATCTTGACCTCCTAGGGAAACCCTCCTTTATCATTTCACCCAGCTCAAAATGACCGGGCAAACCCTCAAAGCATGGGCCCTATTTCTGCCCCCAGCACATATTGTCCATCTGTTTCAAAAAGAAAAAAGAGAACAAAAAAATGCCCTTGCCAACATCAAGGTGAGAACACAAAAGAACCTCTCTGTCCCCCGTAAGATTAAAGTCATACCGACTTGTACATACTGAAAAGATAAGAAAAGTCTGTCACTTTCTGGAATCTTCTGCCTCATCGTGATGGGTAACTGTACCTAACACAAAACAGAACAAATATATAACCCTGCCCTAAATGTTCCTTCCCTGGAGCACTCCCTTCTTTGTGAAGACTGTGTCTCCCAGGCATCTGACCTGACTTGGGTTTGAATAAAACTCTCTTCATTTCTCTCTAAAATGTTTTAAAATGTTCCTTCCTTTAGTGTTGACAATAACACTATGTTTTCTTTTCAAGTGAAAAATAAATGTTCCTGGTTCACAACCGTGACAGCACAGAAGGCCGGCTGTTCCTCCTGGCCCCTACCCTGCAGAACCAAGCATGTGTATATAGATTCCAGCACAAATGGGCTCATCCTAGAAGGATGCTTTGAAGGTCTGAGAAGCACTATCCACTCCATGGGTGAGACAAGAAGGCAAAGCTATTCCCGCTTGGAGCATTCCTTTTGGGGCTTAAAATTGCCTTGGACATGCATGAAAGCATTGCCATTTCCTAAAGCCCAAAGCTGGAACAGTCTGAGAGCAGCTGACCTAGCCAGAATCCAGGCACACACCTGTAGGAAGGGTTGGTGCAGAAGGGAAGGGGCAGGGCTCTGAGGGTGTTCTGCAGCTAGAGGGGTCCGCGGAAGGGGCAGAGTGTGTGTGTGTGTGTGTGTGTGTGTGTGTGTGTGTGTGCGCGCGCGCGCGTGCTTGGGGCCCTGCCCGTGATCACAGTCATGCCTGCGCTGGGCATTGAGCCAAGGAGGCAGGTCTTGGACCCCTTGCACTCCCAGAGTTGTGAGTCATGGGGCCGGTTGCCCCGCATTCAAGGGGATGGAAACCGCACACTCCCAAACCAATCACCCCATGGGGGTGGAGCTACGTCTCTGTGGGCAAACCCAGAGCAGACCTAAGATGCAGACTGGGAACCAGGGAAGGGGAGCTCTGAGAGATTCAAAGTGTGGAGTTCCTGGCTGAGTGAATGCATGCTGTGTGCCTGTGTGGGGCATGGTCTGGGAGTAGGGGCACCCCAGGTGAGAGGTGGGGTTCTGGAAGGGCATGTGGAGGGAGTTCATTTGGAGATTCAGTTGAGTTTTCTTTTTCCCTTGATAGTCTCTTCTGCCTACTCTCTGTCAACTGGCCTTACATAGCAAACCCATGGACTCCAGGGCACCTGCTCAGCAGAGCTTTTGTGGTATTGGTCACAGACATTCCAGGGTTTCACTTGTTCCCCAGCAAGAGCGAGAGTAAGGACCGCACGGTCCCCAACTTCAGTGCGGTGCCCCTGTCCCCTGACACAGTGCAGGTAATGGACCTTGAGCAGTTCCCCAAGTTCAGCAGGGTGTTCCCTGTTCCTTCAGGCACATGTGTGGCACTAGGAAACCCCAGAGCCGTTACCCAACTTCAGCATTGTGCTGCCTGTTCCCTGGGAATGGTGGCAATGGGCTGGAAGATAATTACTACTAAAAGACAAGTCTGTGTTTCCCCTTCTCCCAGAAACTGCAGCAGGCATGCTGGCTTTAGGTCCGAGGAGCCGCCTTCTCCCCACCTGACAACACTTCTCTTCTCTGGCTCCGTGAGACCCGAGGTTTTGAACATCTGCATCTGAGTCAGTGAGGCAGCTTGACACAGGACACCAGCATTCAGAGAAAGCGGCAGGTCCATTTGGAGAAATGTCATATCCACGTCAGGACTGGAGGTAACACCTCTCATTAACCCACTATCTCCTGGGCTTTTCTCTTTTCTCTAGTTGAGCCATGAAGTAAAACTTTAGTAATAGTGTCAGTGTTCTGAATTTGGTGAAGGAGGTACTTAGTTTCTGAACTTAGAGCACTTTGCAGGGGATCCCATTTTCTCTGTTCATTGACTGCTTATGAATGTATTTTGAACAGCTGTTTCCTAGAAACACTTTCATTAGAAAGGGAAGGTTAGATTTACTCTTTGTGTATTTTTAAGATATACATCTAACAGTGTTTATTCAGTTGGGCCTACGATATGGGTGAGTGGCCACCATTTAGGGTCAGATGGCTTTTTGTCGTCAGATACAGATATGGATGATGTCTTGTCATTTGTCAAAGGTGATGTTTCATCACTGATTAGTCTTTTCATCCCAAGAATTACAATGAGGGTCCAGGGAAAATTCAAAATTATTTAAAGCAGCCTTTTCCTGTTTAAAAGTTAAGCTTGACTATCTAGCTTTACTAGATGTATCAACTCAATATTTTAAGGTGCCATATTCTCTCTGTCATTTCTTTGGTGGTGCAGTCAGAAGGAGAGTCTTTGGGAATTCTTTTGGATAGAGTCATGCTGGTGGCTTCAAGGGGCCTGGTGACGGGAGCCCTGGGCTGAGTTCTGGAACTACTTGCTTGACGCCGGTGAGTCAGGTTATCCCACAGAGTTTCTGTTTCCTCCTTATGAGATTGCTGGAAGGTGAAATAAGTCAAGCAGAGAAAGGCAATTTTGATACGGATTCACTCATTCATGGAACAGGAGAAATAGCAGGGAGCTCAGTAGGAGAAGGAAGGGAAGAATGAAGGGTGGGGTAAACAGAAGGGGGAATGAACCACGACAGACTATGGACTCTGGGAAACAAACTGAGGGCTTCAGAGGGGTTTGGTGGGGGATTGGGATAGGCCGGTGATGGGTATTAAGGAGGGCACGTATTGCATGGAGCCCTGGGTGTTGTACGCAAACAATGAATCATGGAACACTACATCAAAAACTAAGGATGTAGTGTATGGTGACTAACATAACATTAACATAATAAAAAAAAAATTTAAAAAAGAAAATAAAGAAATTGATGGGAGGTCATATCTGTGGAAAGTCTTTTTACACAGAAACTGTTCTGCCTATTGAAGAGCAACTAAAAACGAGGTGATTTGGGCTCTATTATTCTGTAAATAATAATTTTAAAACTCCCTGTCCTAGGGATATGGTATTTTATTGCATAAGGAGGCCTGAGAAGGCTGCAATGAAAGATTGAGATCTCAGAACACGTTCATGTTCCATGCATACATCACTTAACAGTTTGCACAGGTAGGAAGGTAAGTGGAGATAAATATGAAAGAAAGGGAAAGAAGGTGTGAACCATTCATTAGGTAGCCTTCTCCCTTTCTCAGGAAAGCCTTGGGCCAGTGTAATTGTGGAAGAAGAGGGGGAATCCTGGAGCTTTGCAGCAGATGGGGGTTCCAGGTCTGGGTAGAGGTGACGGGTCCCAGAGGAGAGCTGAGTGCATTCTGCAGCAGGGTATGGGCAGGGCGCGCTCCTGGGGTGGCTGTGGTCTCCCATGTGAACGTTGTGACAGGTGAGGGCTGTGAGCTGGTTCCTGGCTGAGGACAGTTGAGGCACAGGTGGAGAGCTGGCCGAATCCCTTCTTAAGGGCCACCAGCCTCAGCCAGCACACACAGAATCATCGTTTGTCCCTGTCACTCCAATTCAGGCAGTCAGAGTTGCCAGGCCGAGATGTTTGCTGGAGCTTCTTTCCTTGCATGTGTGTGAAGTTTCAAACCTGAAGTGGTGGACATGATGGGTCCTCAGAAAATCCGTAACTCTTTTATTTCCTGCTCTTATATCGACCAGTGAAGTGAATCGGACCGGCTAGTAGAAGGGGCTATCTGTGCGTTTTTATTTCCCAGTTTAATTAAAGAATGGGAAAACAGTCTTGTGAAATATTAAAAGAATCCTTTGTTGGTGTTCATGTCCCCCCCCCCCCCCGGGGTGGGGGTGCTTACCTGGAGACCCATCCAGGGCTCTGGAAGCTTGACCCGGTGAGTCACTTGCGACTTGAGCTGGGGAATTAATGAAGAAAACAGAATGAATGCTGGAGTTTGCCTGTATAATTTGGACTCAGACACGTCCATGTAGCATCGGAACTCTTCACCCATGAGGCGTGTCGGGATCCCTGAGGTTGTGGGCTTTGCTTTATGGGCTGAGGTTTTGTCTTCATCCTTATCTGGACAAGAGCCATGCCATCTGGCAATGGAGATCCAAATCCTTAGGTGACCATATCATCATCATCATTATCATGATTATTAATTATTATTATTATTTTAAGAAGCAAGAGAGACATTGACTTTGAAATAAAATTATCAAAAGAAAGAACACAAGGTCAAATATATACGTGATGATTGAACTTGTGGTATCTCTCATTGGTGTGGGTCTTGTAGGGCTGCCTGAATGAGAAAGACCAAGGAATTCTATGTGGATAAAAGTGTGCTGTACACAGGGAGTGTTTTATTCCATCATTTGACCTCTCTCTCTGAAGGGAAAATAGAGTGGTGACTGGAGCTTGGTTCTGATTGGAAGGCCTGGGAGGTCAGTGAATCGAAAGAGCAGTGTTCATGCTTACATGGTTCTCAGTGCCCAGTGAGCGAAGTTTGGACGCTTGGACTCGGAAGCATTGGTGTTCAGGGAGGATGTTGTCCGAGTTTGCAGCACATCGAGACACTTGGCTGGTCTGCCTAATTGGGCCAGTTTCTGCCTTTCTAAGGGCAGCTTGAAAGTGGCTTGTAAACCTAGGACATTTGTGGAGTGTTCTGCATGGGACCACTGTGTGGGCCAGTGTAGACACAACCCAGGGAATTCCAGAGCTAATGATGAGCACGTTTGTGAGGCTGGAGTTTGCTTCTCTGTGAGAAGGATTGAGCTGGAGTGGAAAGAAGTCTCTGGGTCTTAGGACTCACTGAGCGGATCCAAGCCTGGCAGGGTGCTGAGATCAGATGTCTGTTTCCCAGGATTTTGGCCAGAGGGATATTTGGGCTCTGGGCAGCATCTCTGCTCAGGTTTCTTGGATGAGCACCTCAGGGAAGAGGAGTGAATGTGTGTGCTCACCTGTCATCGAGGAAGGTTTCTGGTTTCAGGTTTCGTGTACAGGTGAATTCCTCATATGGCTCCCTTACCTGATGGTGTTCAGGGTGCAGGAGGTGGATGGACCCCCTCGTCCCGGGCATCCTGGCTGTGTAAGAGTCCTGGGGCACCTTTTCCCCTGGACTTTGGACCAGGAAATTGGGAGCAGTAGGTGATGAAGCCATCAGTTGATGCCTCAGTTTCTTCCCTGCCAAGATGAACTGGAGATTAAAATAAGTGCTATGGAAATATAAAGGAGGAGACAGGACTGGGGGTGCTGAAGGGAAGGTGGGGATGGTGTTTGGTATTCACATAGGGGTCAGGTGGTACTTCACTAGGAGGGTGATGCTTGAGTCAAGATCTAGGGAAGGTCAGTGATATCACATGAAGAGCATTCTAAACAGAATGGAAAGCATGTGCAAAGGCCCCAGGGAAGGAGCATACCAGGTGCATCCATGAGCTACAAGATGGCCCTGTGACCACAGGCGACAGCTTAGGACTTGCATCATCAAGGTGACAGAGTGACAGAAAGCCATAGCAGGGCTGTGACCCCATGGGACCCTGTTTCACTGGGTCATCCTGGCTGCAGGGTTGAGAACAGATGACAGAGGGTTGAGGTTGGGCAAGGGAGGTCAATGATGACTCTTTTCCAGGAACTCAGGCAAGAGATGGGCTCCAGTGTGGTCCAGACAGGCGGCCTTGAAAGGAGTGGTGAGTCCTACGGTGGGTACGTCTTGAAGATGGAGCTCACAGGATTTGCCGACAGCTTAGATATTGAGGATGGGAGAAAGGAGGAACTGGGGTAGCTCCCAGCTGTTGTGGGTTGTCCTGAGCGAGGGGAAGGAGAAGGTATCTGGGGGTAGGAGGTAGTCCGCGTTCGGCATGCTGAGGAAGGTGCCTTTCTGGGTGGATCTGCTGAGGTTTGTTTCCAGGAGAAGCTTTCATATCTCCTCCCTAAGCAACGGTGAAGTATAAGTATTCCCCATTTTTTAAAAGTTCATGGGAAGACACTTGGCTTTTTGGAAAGATCTCCGTTATCACCTGGTTTCACTAATGGGAAGAAACCTGAAGAGGATGTTCCTTATGAAAATAGTTGAACGGTGAGCTTTGCATTCAGCATCTGTTTGGGGAGAAGCACGACAGACGCAGTGTGCACCGTAACCAGCTCCTTCCTGTAAACCGCTCTCCGTGTCCAGCCACCAGCGCTTTGAATTCTGTTTGTGAGCATCTGCTGTGCTTTCTCTCCATTTATTTTCGGCATCCATTAGGAATTGTGTCCTGGGTCCTGAGAAATGCCAACAATAAGTAAATTTAGGAGTCTGAGCATGGTCACTAATTTTTCCATATTAATTAATGGTCATTCCTTCTTTACACCCTTTCTGCTCTGAAAGGTTTCCTAGGAGTACTGTACTTTCAAAGAGCTGGGGAACCTGTACCCCATCCTGCGGGGTTCACTTTAGTCTCCATGCTGCACAGAACATTCCATGGCTGTCGGATTTTAACACACAAACCTGTATCTTTGACCACCTTCACCCTTCCCATCCTCCTCTGAATCAGGCACCCACAAATCTATTCTCCATATCTATGTGTTCAGTAATTTCTTTCCCCATGTTGTATGTACATGTGAGCATCTGTAATTGCCTTTCTGTGTCTGAGTTCTTCAGGAGGGAGCCCCATCAGTCATCTGATAGAGCACTTTCATGGATCCCCTGTGAGGCAAGGATGATGCCCGGCCTTGGAGGGGGGCCACAGGTCCGCCCTCAGGATCCATGTCTCCCACTCCAGCCTTTTCAGAATGGACCTCTCACACCAAATCTAGGGTTAGGGGTAAGGCATAGGAGAATGAGAGTTCCAATAGGGTGGATGTGTCCAGAATTTCCACGGTGGGGGCGGGGATTGATGGCATGGGTTGGGGTGAGTGTGAAGCAGTGGGTTTGTGCCCATGAGCCAGTGAATGTGGGGGATCGAGGGAATCAAGTACAGAAGTAATTAGGATTTCTCCCCCTCGACCTCCTTTCTGGAGTCCCAAATAAAACGGTTTCGCTTTGGGTGGCATACTGAGGCCTTAGGTATGACTCAGGCTTCTTCATCTCCGTATCTTTGGAGGCAGACCTCTGGGAGTGGACTACTCAGAATCCAACCTATGATTACTGTCATGGAGGGGAGGATGGAAAGCCCGATTGACCGGCTCTAAACAAACTGACCTGGGGGCTGAGGAGAGTGCCAGTGTCACGGATGAGGGCCTAGAGTTCCGCTGAAAGTGGAGATTTGCTGGGCTTAGGTCAGGTGTTCACTAAGGTTTCTTCTCGCAAAACTTTCTGGAGTCCCAAATGGCATATTTTCGTTCTGTGTGGCAGGCTACTGCCTAACATTGCTCAGTGGTACCTGATCCCTGTGCTTTGGAGTCAGGCGTATGGGAATAAACCTAACAGACCCCAAACTAGAATTAAGGCGTGGGTCTAGGGGCATGGCCCTAAAGATCAGCCAGCAGATGCGACCTTCCAGGGGCCAAGAGTAGGGCATGATTTGGGTTGCATCTGAAACACAGCAGTTGCAGGCAGGGGGGCTTTGAATGTGGGGTTCGTTGGGTTTGGAACAGCTGGGAATTCATAACTTCTGCTCTGCATTCCTTCTGTGGGTCCAAATGGCACAGTTTCCATCTGCATGGCATGCTGATTTGCAGGTATGACTCAGGTTTCCCCAGTCGCTGTGTGTTTGCCTCCTGGAAAGACCTCTTGGAAGCCAACGGAACATTTGGCTTAGGGCTCAGGAGCCTGGGAGGGACCATCTCCTGGTTTTGAGCTCACCATTGCTGTGTCCTGATTTGAGTAGGTGGGTTGTGGAGAAGGGAAGGCTCAGGGTTTTGGTCCAAGGGGACCCTGAATGCGGGAGCCAGCTAGAATTGATTCAGTGGGATATGCAGATTTTTCAGCCCCCGAATACCTCTGCATCCCAGATGGTACGTTTTCTTTCTGTGTGGCATGCTGAGGCCTCAGATAGGGCTCAGGTTTCCCAAATCCCTATCTTTGTGCCATCTCTCTAGGAGTGGACCCCTGAGTACCCAAGCTATGGTGAGTGTCACGCCCTAGGAGGCTGCAAAGCCCAATCGACTGGCTCTGCCACCCTGTTGAGGCTCAGGAGAGTGGGCTGGAGAGACTGTCGGCACAGTGTTTAGGGGTCAGGAATCCACTGGAAGTGATTTTCTCTTTGCTTTGGTCAGGTGTTCCCTGAGGTTTCTCCTTCTCAGAGTGCTTTCTGGAGTCCCAGATGACAACCTTTCCTTCTGTGTGGCAGGCTTTGTGTCCTGACATTGCTCAGCAGTCCCCATTCCCTGGTCCTTGGAGCTAGATGTCTCGGAATGGACCTCACACTACTCAACGTGTAGTAAGGGCACGGGTCTAGGTGTATGGCTGTTCAGATGAGCCATCCGATGTGAGATTCCAGGGGCCTAAGAGGAGGGTATGCTTTGGGTTGAATGTCAGACACAGGAGTTGCCCACAGGGGGTCTGTGGAAGTGGTGTCTCGCTGGGATTGGATCAGGTAGGCATTCTTATTTCTCTTCCTCTGCAGGTCCAAATGGTACGGTTTCCCTCTCTGTGGCATGCTGATTCACCAATGTGGCTCAGGTTTCCCCAGTCCCTGTGTGTTTGGTGCTTGGCTCCTGGAATGGTCTCTGGGAACCCAACGGAGCATTTGGCTTAGGGCTCAGGAGCATGGGAAAGACCATATCTTGGTTTTGAACTCAGCATTGCCGTGTCCTGATTTGAGTAGGTGGGTTGTGGAGAAAGGAAGGCTCAGGGTTTTCATCCAAGGGTCTCCTGAATGCGGGAGCTGGACGGGATTGACTGTGTGGGATATGCAGATTTCTCCTGCTCCTAATAGCCTCTAGAGTCCCAGATGGCACTCTTTCTTTCTGTGTGGCATGCTTTGGCCCCAATCGGGCTCAGGCTTCCCCAATACCTATATCTTTGTGCTGTGTCTCTAGGAGTGAAACCCTGAGAACCCAACCTAATGTTAATGTCAGGCCCTAGGAGGATGGAAATCTCAATCGGCTGGCTCTGCGACCCTATCGGGGCTGAGGAGAGTGGGTTGGGGAGACTGTCGGCACAGTGTTTAGGGGCCAGGAATCTGCTGGAATTGGTTTCGTCTGGGCTTGGGTCAGGTGTTCCCTGAGGTTTCCCCGTCTCAGAGTGCTTTCTGGAGTCCCAAATGGCAGCCATGTATAGTGTTGTGTCTTTCCTTGTATAGTGTTGTGTCTCAGAGATAAGTGTTTTTCATTTTCATCAGGCGTCCGTGACCAATTTGATGAATGCTTCCATATTCATGAATGATGATATTATGGGTAAGTGGGTTCCTGTACAATGTTCTTTCTTACCTATAAGTTTATGGCACTTTGGTTAGGTTGCTGCAATCACTTATGATAGGGAGTCCACATTAACCAAATATATTGTATGTTGTAAGATGGTTCCTGTACACTGTTGTTTCTCAGTTATATGTTCGGAGGACTTACCCAATGGAACCATAACCACCTTGATTCATGCTTCCATCTTCAGAAGGCTGATGTGATTTGAAGGGCATTATCCTCACACCATTGTTTCTTAGCTATAAGTATGGGAAAATTTCCCTAGGCCTACACACACAATGTTGAATAGGCATCAGTATTGATTAGGCTGATGTTAGTTGAAGGTGTTTTCCTGTACACGGTGGTTCATTACCAATAAGGATGGGGAATAGTCCTCAAGATTCAAGAAACTGTTCATTAATGCTTCCATATTCATGAAAGATGCTGTTAATTGTTAATGCTATTCTGTAAAGTGGTGTTGTCAAGGGATAGGTATGTGGTCCTTTTCTTCTGATTCTACCTCCTCCTTGGTTCATGTTTCCATATTCGTGAATGGTGATGTTCATTGTAAGGGGTTCTATCCTCTACACGGTTTTTTCTTAGATATATGTATGCGGTTTGGTGATTCATACACACCCTATTTTCTGAAGGATTGTATAATCATGAGGGTGATTTTAGCTGAGGGCAGTCCCTATACACTGTTGTTTCTTACAGATATGTACTTAGACCTTTCCTAAAGCTTCGACAACCACTTTGAGTCATGCTTCCCTATTTCTAATCAGTGATATTATTGGTAGACATTATCCTGACACTGTTGTTTCCTAGAGAGAAGGGTGTGGTCATTTCCCTAGGACTGCAACACAATTTTGCGAAGGGATCCCTATGCAGGAGGTTGCTTTAATTGGAGGACGGTTCAAAGACACTGCTATCTATTACGTACAAGAATGGGGCACAAATTTCATGTTTCAAGACCACTATGGTAAAATCTTCCTTACTCTTGAAAGATGATGTTCATTGGTCTTTCCTTGTATAGTGTTGCGTCTCAGAGATAAGTTTTTGGCACTCTTGTCAGGCTTCCACAACCATTTTGGTTAATGCTTCCATATTCATGAATTTTGATATTAGGGCTAAGTGGGTTCCCGTACACTGTTGTTTCTTACAGATAAGTTTATGTACATTGCCACAACCATTTACGATAAGGATGCCACATTAACCAAAGATATTGTACGTTGTAAGATGGCTCCTGTACCCTGTTGTTTCTCAGCTTTATGTTCGTAGGCCTTACCAGAGGGTACCCTAGTGACCTTGACCGATGCTTTCGTCTTTAGGAAGGCTGATGTGACTTGAAAGGCATTATCCTGACACTGTTGTTTCTTAGCTATAATTATGTGGACCTTTCCCTAGGCGTACACACCCAATCTTGAATAGGGATCAGTGTTGAGGAGGCTGATATTAGTTGAAGGTGTTTTCCTGTATACGGTGGTATATTACCAATAAGGTTGGGGCACGGTCCTCAAGATTTACAAACTTTTCATTAGGGGCGCCTGGGTAGCACAGCGGTTAAGCGTCTGCCTTCGGCTCTGGGCGTGATCCTGGCGTTATGGGATCGAGCCCCACATCAGGCTCCTCTGCTATGAGCCTGCTTCTTCCTCTCCCACTCCCCCTACTTGTGTTCCCTCTCTCGCTGGTTGTCTCTATCTCTGTCAAATAAATAAATAAAATCTTTAAAAAATAAAAATAAAAAATAAAAACTTTTCATTAATGTTTCCATATTCATGAAAGATGATGTTAATTGTTAATGCTATTCTCTAAAGTGGTATTGTCTTGGGATATGTATGTGGTCCTTTCCCTCTAATTCCACCTCCACCTTGGATCATATTTCCATATGCGTGAATGCTGATATCCATTGTAAGGGGTTCTTTCCTGTACACTGTTGTTTCTTAGATATATGTATGCGTGCCTTTGGTGATTCATAACCCCCTATTTTCTTTTTTTTAGTGTTTTTTAAATTATTTTATGTTAGTCACCATACAGTATATCCCTTGTTTTTGATGTAAATTTCAATGATTCATTAGTTGCGTATAACACCCAGTGCACCATACAATACGTACCCTCCTTAATGCCCATCACCAGCCTCTCCCATTCCCTCACCCCTCACCCCTCTGAAACAATCAGTTTCTATCTCAGAGTCCATTATCTGCCATGCTTTATTCCCCCTTCTCATTACCCCCCCTTTTTATCCCTTTCTTCTCTTACCGATCTTCCTAGTTCTTATGTTCCATAATTGAGAGAAAAAATATGATAATTGTCTTTCTCTGCTTGACTTATTTCACTTAGCATTACCTCCTCCAGTACCGTCCATGTTGCAGCAAATGTTGAGAAATCATTGGTCTTTCCTTTCCTGTATACTGTTGTGTCTCAGAGATAAGTTTTTGGCACTTTCGTAAGGCTCCACGACCACATTGGTGAATGCTTCCATACTCATTATTAATGATGTCAGGGCTAAGTGGGTTCCCGTACACTGTTGTTTCTTACAGATAAATTTTTGGCATTGTAGTTATGTTGCCAGAACCACTTACAAAAAATTGTACGTTGTAATATATTTCCTGTACACTGTGGTTTCTCAGGTATATTTCAGTAGGCTTTTCCTAATGGTACTATAACCACCTAGATTCCTGCTTCCATCTTCAGGAAGGCTGATGTAACTTGAAGGGCATTATCCTGACACCGTTGTTTCTTAGCTATAAGTATGTGGACCTTTACCTAGGCCTACAGAGCCAAAATTGAATCGGGATCAGTGTTGAGGAGGCTGATGTGAGTTGAAGGTGTCTTCCTGTACACAGTGGTTCATTAGCAATAAGGATTGGGCAGAGTCCCCGAGATTCCAGAACCTTTTCATTAATTCTTCCTTACTTGTGAAGGATTATGTTCATTGGTCTTTCCTTGTATAGTGTTGTGTCTCAGAGATAAGTGTTTGGCACTTTAGTCAGGCTTTCACGTCCAATTTGGTTACTGCTTCCATATTCACGAAGGATGATGTTAGGGCTAAGCGGGTTCCTGTACACTGTTGTTTCATATAAAAAAGCTTAAGGATTTTCTTTACGATGCCACAACCACTTACGATAGAGATTCCACATTAACCAAAGATACTGTATGTTGTAAGAGGGTTCCTGTACACTGTTTTTTCTCAGCTTTATGTTCGAAGGCCTTTCCTAACGGTACCATAACCACTTTGATTCCTCCTTCCATCTTCAGGAAGTCTGATGTGACTTGAAGGGAATTATGCTGACACCGTTGTTTCTTATCTCTAAGTATATGGACATTTCCCTAGGCCAACACACCCAGTGTTGAGTTGGGATCACTATTGAGGAGGTTGATATGAGTTGAAGGTGTTTTCCTGTACACGGTGGTTTATTACCTAAAGGATGGGGCAAAGTCTTGGTAATTCCAGAACCTTTTCATTCATGCTTCCATAATCATGAAAGATGGTGTTCATTGGTCTTTCCTTGTATAGTGTTGTCTCTCAGAGATACGTGTTTTGCACTTTCGTAGGCTTCCACGACCATTTTCGTTAATGCTTCCATGTTCACGAATGATGGTGTTAGGGCTAATTTGTTCTTGTACACTGTTGTTTCTTACAGATTAGTTTATGGCATGTTCTTTACGTTGCCACAACCACTTACGATAGGAATTCTACACTGAGCAAAGATACTGTACGTTATTTGTTATTTTTTTACTTTAATTTCTGCCAGATTTGGTCTCATTTCTGCCCTTAGAGATTCTATATTCTCATCAATATTTTCGTTAATACTTTTTCAAGTCTACACACCATCTTCACCTTTGTTACTCTGAATTCCATTTCTGATAATTTGGTTATGTCCATATCCATTAGTTCTGTGGCAGAAGCCACAGACTCATTTTCTTTTCTTTGCTGGGGCGGATTTCTCCTTCTAGACATTCTAATGAGAAGTTGTGGGTTTGTCCAGAGCCCAAATTATTGACTGGGACCCAGGCCATGAGCCCTTGTTTTATGGGGATCTTAGGGATGTGGGCTTCTTGATTTTTCAGCCTGCCTTCTGGGGGAGGGGCCTGCCAAGCCGATATTAAGGTTAACCCTGTTTGGGTATAGTCTCCGTGTCCCCTGCAAGGGGGGATGGGGATGGGCACAGAGTAATTCGGTATTTCCAGGCTTTTGTTCTCTGGCGGCTTTCCCTGGTGTTTTGCTGTGCCTCTTCTGAGAGCCAGAGCAGCAGTGGCCAAATTTCATCCTCTGTCTCAGAGGGATTGCGGACAGTTCTCCACTGATGTTCTGGCCACTTTAACTCTGTTTCTGTTGGTGCTGCTCAACCCTGCACTGTCCGGGATGTGAGCCCCACACCTGGCATCCCAGCTCTCACCTACAGGGCCAGGGTGTCTCTGTCCTTTGTGTTTCTAACACCGCCAGCCACCAGCGGCCCCTGAATGCTCCAGGAGCATTATGTGTCTCTTTCTTACACACTTTTGCACATGCTTCCGTTTTCATGACAGAGGACTGTGAGATGCCAGATGGTTTCTCTACGGTGTTCCTTCATTGATTCAGTATATGGCACTTTCCTTATGTTTTCTTAGGCACCTGTACAAATGGTTTCATCTTCACCACCGAAGACGTGACTTCAAAGAAAGCTTTGGTACAATGTTCTTTCCTAAGATTGGTTCACGTCCCTTTCCTTATGCTTTTATTCCCAATCAGACACATGCTTCCATCATCATGACAGTTTATGGGACTTGGAAAACCCTTTCCATACCCTCTTCTTCCTGAGATTACGTCTATGGCTGTTTCCTTAAGTTTCAACACACGTATTGGTGAACCCTGGTGTTTTCACTGATCAACGTTGCCTTGTCTCTACAAAAACATGGTTCACTGAATTGACTGATGGCACTTTCCTTTCGTTTTCACACAACCTTTTTTGAAGGGCTTTCCTCCTCATGACTGATGTGAGTTGAGAGATGCTTTCTGTGTAGTGTTCTTACGTCGTTAAATGAAGGGCATTATCTTGATGCTTGCAGACACCGTTTGGCACAATGCTCCCACTTCATGACACCAGATGTGAGGTGCAAGATGCTTTCACATAGAGTGTTCTCTCCTTGAGTAAAGTAGGTGACCCTTTCCCTATGCATTCGTAGACACTTTTTTTTATAATGATTTTTTATTATATTATGTTAGTCACCATACAGTACATCCCTGCTTTTCGATGTAAGGCTCGATGATTCATTAGTTGTGTATAACACCCAGTGCACCATGCAATATGTGCCCTCCTTACTACCCATCACCGGCCTATCCCATTCCCCCACACCCTCCCCTCTGAAGTCCTCAGTTTGTTTCTCATAGTCCATAGTCTCTCATGTTTCATTCCCCCTTCTGATTACCCCCCCTTTCTTTATCCCTTTCTTCCCCTACTGATCATTCTAGTTCTTATGTTCCATAGATGAGAGAAATCATATGATAGTTGTCTTTCTCTGCTTATTTCACTTAGCATTATCTCCTCCAGTGCCGTCCATGTTGTAGCAAATGTTGAGAACTCGTTCTTTCTGATAGCTGAGTAATATTCCATTGTATATATGGACCACAACTTCTTAATCCAGTCATCTGTTGCAGGGCATCTCGGCTCCTTCCACGATTTAGCTATTGTGGACATTGCTGCTATGAACATTGGGGTGCATATGGCCCTTCTCTTCACCACGTCTGTATCTTTGGGGTAAACACCCAGTAGTGCAATGGCTGGATCATAAGGTAGCTCGATTTTTAACTTTTTAAGGGACCTCCACACTGTTTTCCAGAGTGGCTGTACCAACTTGCATTCCCACCAACAATGTAGGAGGGATCCCCTTTCTCCACATCCTCTCCAACAATTGTTGTTTCTTGCCTTGTCTATTTTTGCCATTCTAACTGGCGTAAGGTGGTATCTCAGTGAAGTTTTGATTTGAATTTCCTTGATGGCTAATGATTTTGAACATTTTTTCATGTGTCTGTTAGCCATTTGTATGTCTTCATTGAAAAAGTGTCTGTTCATATCTTCTGCCCATTTTTTGATTTATTTGTTTCTCGTGTATTGAGTTTGAGAAGTTCTTTGTAGATCTTGGATACCAGTCCTTTATCTGTAGTGTCATTTGCAAATATATTCTCCCATTCCGTGGGCTGCCTCTTAGTTTTTCTGTTTCCTTGGCTGTGCAGAAACTTTTAATCTTGATGAAGTCCCATAAATTCATTGTATCTTTTGTTTCTCTTGCCTTTGGGGATGTATCATGAAAAAGGTTGCTTTGGCCGATGTCGTAGAGGTTGCTGCCTATGTTCTCCTCTAGGATTTTGATGGATTCCTGTCTCACATCGAGGTCTTTCATCCATTTGGAGTTTATTTTTGTGTATGGTGTGAGAGAGTGGTCAAGTTTCCTTCTTTTGCATGTAGCTGTCCAATTTTCCCACCACCATTTATTGAAGAGACTGTCTTTTTCCCACCGGATGTTTTTTCCTGCTTTATCAAATATTAGTTGCCCAAAGAGCCGAGGGTCCATTTCTGGGCTCTCTATTCTGTTCCATTGGTCTATGTGTCTGTTTTTGTGCCAGTACCATGCTGTCTTTGTGATCACAGCTTTGTAGTACAGCTCGAATCCGGCATTGTGATGCCCCCAGCTTTGTTTTTCCTTTTCATCAGTTCCTTGGAGATTCGGGGTCTTTTCTGGTTCCATACAAATTTAAGGACAATTTGTTCCAGTTCTTTGAAAAATGTCCTCAGTATTTTGATCGGGATAGCATTGAAAGTGTAGATGGCTCTGGGTAGCATGGACATTTTAACTATGTTAATTCTTCCGATCCATGAGCATGGAATATCTTTCCATCTTTTTATGTCTTCCTCAATGTCTTTTAAGAATGATTTATAGTTTCTACAATAAAGGACCTTTACGTCTCTGGTTAAGTTAATTCCAAGGTAACGTATGGTTTTTGGTGCTATTGTAAATGGGATGGATTCCCTAATTTCTCTTTCTTCGTTCTCGTTATTCGTGTACAGAAATGCAACTGATTTCTGAGCATTGATTTTTTATCCTGCCACGTTACTGAATTCTCTATAACTTCTAATAGTTTGGGAGTGGCTTCTTTTGGGTTTTCCATATAGAGTATCATGTCATCTGCGAAGAGAGACATTTTGACTTCTTCTTTGCCGATTTAAATACCTTTGATCCCTTTTTGTCGTCTGATTGCTGTTGCAAGGACTTCTAGTACTATGTTGAATAATAGTGGCGAGAGTGGGCATCCTTGTTGTGTTCCTGATCTTAAGGGAAAGGCTTCCAGCTTTTCCCCATTGAGAATAATATTTGCAGTAGGCTTTTCATAGATGGCTTTTATGAGATTGAGAAATGTACCTTCTATTCCTACACTCTGAAGGGTTTTAATCAGGAAAGGATGCTGTATTTTGTCAAATGCTTTTTCGGCATCGATTGAGAGGATCATATGGTTCCTGAGTCTTTTCTTGTTGATATGATGTATCACGCTGATACACCATATCGATCAATCACGCTGATTGATTTGCGAATATTGAACCACGCTTGCATCCCAGGTATGAATCCCACTTGATTGTGGTGGATAATCCTTTTAATGAACTGTTGGATTCTATTAGCAAGTATCTTGTTGAGGATTTTGGCGTCCATATTCATTAGGGAAATCGGTCTGTAATTCTCCTTTTTGAGGGGGTCTTTCCTGGTTTGGGGATCAAGGTAATATTGGCCTCATAGAATGAGTTTGGTAGCTTTCCTTCTGTTTCTATTTTTTGAAATAGCTTTAGGAGAGTAGGTATTATTTCTTCTTTGAATGTTGGTAGAATTCCCCAGGAAAACCGTCCGGGCCTGGAGTTTTCTTATTTGGAAGGTTGTTTATCACTGACTCAATTTCTTCATCATTAATTGGCCTGTTTAAGAAATCAGTTTCTTCCTGTTTCAATCTTGGTAGTTTATAGGTTTCCAGGAAGGATTCCATCTCTTCCAGATTGCTTAGTTTATTGGCATATAGCTGTTGATAAAAATTTCTAATAATCCTTCCAATTTCAATGGTGTTCATCGTGACCTCTCCTTTTTCATTCATAATTTTAATAATCTGGGTCCTTTCTCTTTTCTTTTGGATAAGTCTTGCCAGTGGTCTGTCAATTTTATTGATTCTCTCAGAGCTTTTAGTCCTGTTGATCTGCTCTACTGTACTTCTGGTTTCTGCTTGATTGATTTCAGCTCTAATTTTGGTCACCTGCTTCCTCGTGCATGGATTAGGCCTGTCCCTCTGTTGCTGTTCCAGCTTCTTGAGGTGAGAATATAAAAACTGCATTTTAGATTTTTCTATTCTTTTGAGTGAGGCTTGGATGGCTATGTATTTCCCCCTTAGGACTGCCTTTGTAGTATCCCATAGGTTTTGGACTGTTGTATTTTCATTCTCATTGGTCTCCATAAATTGTTTAATTTGATTTTTGATTTCCTGGTTTATCGAGTCATTCCTGAGCAGAATGGTTCTTAGTCTCCAAGTGTTTGAGTTTCTTCCAAATTTTTCCTTGTGGTTGAGTTCCAATTTCAGAGCATTGTGGTCTGAGAATATGCACGGGATAATTTCAATCTTTTGGTATCGGCTGAGACCTGTCTTGTGTCCCAGAACATGGTCTATTCTTGAGAATGTTCCATGGGCATTAGAATAGAATGAGTATTCTTTGGTTCTGGGGTGAAGTGTTCTCTATATATCTAAGAGGTCCAACTCGTCGAGTATGGCATTCAAAGCCTTTGATTCTTTGCTTAGTTTTTCCCAGGGTGTTCTGTCTATTTCTGAGAGTGGAGTGTTGAGGTCCCCTACTATTAATGTATTTTATTTATATGTCTCTTTATTCTGGTTAAGAGTTGGCTTCTGTATCTTGGTGCTCCCCTGTTGGGGGCATATATATTTATAATTGTCATATCCACTTGTTGAATACTTCCTTTAAGAATAATATAGTGCCCTTCTGCGTCTCTAACTATAGTCTATAGTTTAAAATCCAGTTTATCTGATATGAGAATTGCTACCCGAGCTTTCTTTTGAGGTCCATTTGCGAGAAAGATGGTACTCCATCCCCTTACTCTCAGTCTGAATGCATCTTTGGGTTCGAAATGAGTCTCTTGTAGACAGCAAATGGATGGGTCATTTCTTTTTAGCCAAACTGCAACCCTGTGGCACTTTAAGGAAGAATTTAAACCATTAATATTAAGACTGAGTACTGAGAGATATGCTTTTAATGCTGCCATGTTGTCAGTAAAGTCTTTGTTTGTATTGGCTGTGACTTTCTGTTTTGTATCACTCTTGGGGCCTTTTTACTTTTATAGAACCCCCCGTAATATCTCCTGTAGGGCTGGTTTCGTGGTTACGAAATTGGTTAGTGACTGTCGATTCTGAAATGTCTTTATTTCTCCATCAATTCTGAATGACAGCCTTGCTGGATAAAGGATCCTTGGCTGCATGTTTTTCTCTGAAAGAGATTTAAAAATGCTCCCCCAACCCTTTCTCTCATTCCAGGTCTGTGTAGACAGGTCTGACGTAATTCTGATGCCTTTGCCTTGGTACGTGAGAAATTTCTTTGCCCTGGCCGCTTTCAATACTGTATCCTTGGATCTAATATTTGCGAAATGCACTATGACGTGACGTGGCGTAGGTTTGTCGTGGTTGAGCTTGGGAGGGGTCCTCTCTGCCTCTTGGACACGAATGTTTGTTTCCCTTGCTAGATTAGGGAAGTTTTCAGCTACAATTTGTTCAAATATCTCTTCTAGACCTCTGTTTTTCTCCACCCCCTCGGGGATGCCGAGGATTCTAACATTGGATCGTTTCGTTGAGTCAGTAATCTCCCGTAGCCAACATTCGTGGGCGTGGATTTTTTTAAGACCATCTTCTATTTTCATTTTTTCCTCTATTAACCCATCCTCCAATTCACTAACCCTTTCCTCTGCTTTGGTGACCCTGGCAGTCAGAGCCTCTAGTTTTGCCTGCATTTGGCTCATAGAATTTTTAATTTCTGTCAAATTCGCTCTCATTTATGCCCTTAGGGATTCTATATTCTCAGTAACATTTTCCTTAATACTTTTATCAAGTCTACTCATCTTGACCATTGTTACTCTGAATTCCATTTCTGATAATTTGGTTACATCCATATCCGTTACTTCTGTGGCAGAGGCCAGAGACTCACTGTCTTTTCTTTGTTGGGGGGGGCTTCTCCTTCTTGTCATTCTGATGAGGAGAGGTTGCGGGGTTTTCCAGAGCCCAAATTATTGACTGGGTCCCAGGCCGTGCCCCTTGTTTTATAGGGATCTTAGAGATGTGGGCTTCTTCTTTAAAGATTTTATTTATTTACTTATCTGAGAGAGGGAGACAGACAGTCAGCAAGAACGGAACAGAAGCAGGGGAGTGAGAGAGGAAGAAGCAGGCTCCCAGCAGAAGAGCCCGATGAGGGACTCCTTTCCGGAACGCTGGGATCACGCCCTAAGCCGGAGACAGGCGCTCAATGACTGCGCCACCCAGGCGCCTGGGGTTGTGGGCTTCTTGATTTTTCAGCCTGCCTTCTGTGTTCTGGGGGAGGGACCTGCCACGCCCATACTCAGGCAACCCTGTTTGGTTAGAGTCTCCGTGTCCCCCGCGAGGGGGGATGGGGATGGGGATGGGCACTCTCTGAGCTGGTATTTCCAGGCTTTTGTTCTCTGGCGGCTTTCCCTGGCGGTCAGCTATGCCTCTTCTGAGAGTCAGAGCAGCAGAGGCTGCATTGTCACAGAACAGAGGGATTGCGGCCCGTTCTCCACTGATGTTCTGGCCACTTTAACTCTGTTACTGTTGGTGCTGCTCAACCCTGCAGCGTCCCGGGATGTGCGCACCAACCCGGCGTCCCTGCCCTCACTTCCAGGGCCGGCGCATCTCTGTCCTTTGTGTTTCTAATGCCGCCAGCCACCGGCCGCCCCTGGCGCTCCCGGGTCTCCTGGTCTCAGTCTATGCCCGGTGAGCACACCAGGATTCCGGAGTTTCGTGAGAAGCCTGGTGGCGCGCGCACCCGGTTCAGGGTCTCAGTCTGCTGTTTCGCGGGTGCCGACCGCGAGTCCGCCCGCTCCCCCGTGCAGGTGGCCCGCCAGCCGCCAGCCGCCCCGCGCGCGCTTCGGGAGCTCCCGGTCTCAGTCTGGATCCCGTGAGCACACCGGGATTCCGGTGTTCCGGGAGATGCCTGGTGGAGCGCGTTCACGGTTCACCGGTCTCAGTCCACTCTCTCGCGGGTGCCCTCCATGAGTCCGCCCGCTCCCCCGTGCAGGTGGCTTCCGCTTTTCGGCGCCCAAACGCGGCGGCTCCCTCCCCCTTCCATTTATCTTCCGATATCTGTGCACGGTTTACAGCTCCCCTCTTGGTACCTCAATACTCAGCGCTGGAGATGTTCATTTGTAGAGATCCAGATGTATCTTCCTGCGTCTCAGGCTGATTCTGTGGTTATTTGGGCTGGTCTGTTACCTATCCAGCTCGACTCAGGGGACCGGCTGAAAAAGGGGTCCCCTACTCCTCCGCCATCTTAACCCCTCCTGCCTGGACCACAACTTCTTAATCTAGTCATCTGTTGAAGGGCATGTTGGCTCCTTCCACAATATAGCTATTGTGAACAGCCCTGCTATGAACATTGGGGTGCATATGGCCCTTCTCCTCACTACGTCTGTATCTTTGGTTTAAATACCCAGTAGTGCAATGGCTGGACACAGGGTAGCTCTATTTTTTTTTTTTAAAGATTTTATTTATTTATGTGACAGAGAGACAGCCAGCGAGAGAGGGAACACAGCAGGGGGAGTGGGAGAGGAAGAAGCAGGCCCACAGCAGAAGAGCCTGATGTGGGACTCGATCCCGGATCGCCAGGATCACGCCCTGAGCCGAAGGCAGACGCTTTAACGACTGCGCCACCCAGGCGCCCCAGGGTAGCTCTATTTTTAATCTTTTAAGGGACCTCCAATCTTTTTCCAAAGAATACCAACTTGCATTCCCACCAACAATGTAGGAGGGATCCCCTTTCTCCACATCCTCTCTAACAATTGTTTCTTGCCTTGTCAATTTTTGCCATTCTAACTGGCTTAAGTTGGTATCTCCGTGTGATTTTGATATGAATTTCCCTGATGGCTAATGATTTTGAACATTTTTTAAAGTGTCTGTTAGCCATTTCTATGTCTTCACTGGAAAAGTGTCAGTTCATATCTTCTGCCCATTTTATGATGTTTATTTGTTTCTCACATATTGAGTTTGAGAACTTCTTTGTAGATCTTGGATACCTGTCTTTTCTCTGTAGTATCATTTGCAAATGTATTCTCCCATTCCGTGGGCTGCCTCTTTGGTTTTCTGTTTCCTTGGCTGTGCAACAGTTTTTATATTGATGAAATCCCACAAGTTCATTTTATCTTTTGTCTCTCTTGCCTTTGGAGATGTGTCATAAAAAAGGTTGCTGTGGCTGATGTCATAGAGGTTGCTGCCTATGCTCTTCTCTCGGATTTTGATGGATTTCTGTCTCACATTGAGGTCTTTCATCCATTTAGAGTTTATCTTTGTGTATGGTGTTAGGGAGTGGTCACATTTCATTCTTTTGCATGTAGCTGTCCAATTTCCCCAGCACCATGTATTGAAGAGACTGTCTTTTTTCCACTGGATGTTGTTTCCTGCTTTGTCAAAAATCAGTTGCCCAGAGTCGAGGGCCCATTTCTGGGTTCTCTATTCTGTTCCATTGGTCTATGTGTCTGCTTTTGTGCCAGTACCATGCTGTCTTTGTGATCACAGCTTTGTAGTGCAGCTTGAAATCTGGCATTGTGATGCCTCCAGCTTTGTTTTTCCTTTTCAACAATTCCTTGGCGATTCGGGGCCTTTTCTGGTTCCATACAAATTTAAGGGCTGTGTTTTCGAGTTCTTTGTAAAATCTCATCGGTATTTTGATCGGGATAGCATTGAAAGTGTAGATTGCTCTGGGTAGCATGGACATTTTAACTATGTTAATTCTTCCGATCCATGAGCATGGAGTATTTTTCCATCTCTTTGTGTCTTCCTCTATGTCTTTCAAAAGTGATTTATAGTTTCTAGAATATAGGTCCTTTACGTCTCTGGTTAATTCCTAGGTAACATATGGTTTTTGGTGCTATTGTAAATGGGCTGGATTCCCTAATTTCTCTTTCTTCAGTCTCATTATTCGTGTATAGAAATGCAACTGATTTCTGAGCATTGATTTTCTATCCCACCCCATTACTGAATTGCTCTATAACTTCTCATATTTTGCGCGTGTATTCTATTGGGTTTTCCATATAGAGTATCATGTCATCTGTGAAGAGAGACATTTTGACTTCTTTGCTGATTTGGATACCTTTTATCCCTTTTTGTTGTCTGCTGTTGCAAGGACTTCTAGTACTATGTTGAATAATAGTGGCGAGAGTGGGCATCCTTGTTGAGTTCCTGATCTTAAGGGAAAGGCTTCCAGCTTTTCCCCCATTGAGAATATTTTCTGTAGCCTTTCCATAGATGGCTTTTATGAGATTGAGAAATGAACCCTCTATTCCTACACTCTGAAGGGTTTTAATCAGGAAAGGATGCTGTATTTTGTCAAATGTTTTTTCTGGATCAGTTGAGGGGATCATATGGTTCCTGAGTCTTTTCTTGTTGATATGATGTATCACGCTGATCGATTTGCGAATATTGAACCATGCTTTCATCCCAGGGATGAATCCCACTTGTTCATGATGGATAATCGTTTTAATGTACTGTTGGATTCTATTAGCCAGAATCTGGTTGAGGATTTTGGCATCTATATTCATTAGGGAAATTGGTCTGTAATTCTTCTTTTTGAGGGGGTCTTTGCCTGTTTTGCGGATCAAGGTAATATTGGCCTCATAGAATGAGTTTGGTAGCTTTCCTTCTGTTTCTATTTTTGGAAATAGCTTTAGGAGAATAGGTATTATTTCTTCTTTGAATGATTGGTAGAATTCCCCAGGAAAACCGTCCGGGCCTGGAGTTTTGTTATTTGGAAGGTTGTTTATCACTGGCTCAATCTATTCACTGGCTTGGATGGCTATGTATTTCCCCATTAGGACTGCCTTTGCAGTATCCCATAGGTTTTGGACCATTGTGTTTTCATTCCCGTTGGTCTCCATAAATTGTTTAAATATATTTTTGATTTCCTGGTTCATTGGGTCATTCCTGAGCAGGATGGTTCTTAGTTTCCAAGTGTTTGAGTTTTTTTCCAAAATCTTCCTTGTTTTTGAGTTCCAATTTCAGAGTGTTGTGCTCTGAGAATATGCACGGGATAATTTCAATCTTTTGGTATCAGTTGAGACCTGATTTGTGTCCCAGAACATGGTCTAATCTTGAGAATGTTCCATGGGCATTAGAATAGAATGAGTATTCTTTGGTTCTGGGGTACAGTGTTCTATATATATCTATGAGGTCTATCTCATCTAGCATGGCATTCAAAGCTCTTGTTTCTATGTTGGTTTTCTGCTCTGGTGCTCTGTCTGTTGCTGATAGTGGAGTGTTGAGGTTCCTACTATTAATGTATTTTTATCTATATATCTCTTTATTCCGGTTAAGAGTTGGCTTGTGTATCTTGCTGCTCCCCTGTTTGGGGGCATATATATTTATAATTGTCATATCCACTTGTTGGATACATCCTTTAAGAATAATATAGTGCCCTTATGTGTCTCTAACTATAGTCTTTAGTTTCAAATCCAATCTGTCTGACATGAGAATTGCTACCCCAGCTTTCTTTTCAGGTCCATTGGCGTGAAAGATGGTATTCCATCCTTTTAGTCTGAATGTATCTTTAGGTTCAAAATGAGTGTTTGTAGACAGCAAATGGATGGCTCATGTCTTTTTATCCAATCAGCAACCCTGTGGTGTTTTATGGGAGCATTTAGGCCATTTACATTGAGACGGATTATTGAGAGATGTGATTTTAATGATGCCATATTGCCAGTAAAGTCTTTGTTTCCATAGATTGTGACTTTATGTTCTGTATCACTCTTGGGGCCTTTTTACTTTTATAGAACCCCCCCCCCCCCTTAATATCTCCTGTAGGGCTGATTTTGTGGTTAAAAAAATTGGTCAATGACCACGATTCTGGAAGGTCTTTATTTCTCCATCAATTCTGAATGACAGCCTTGCTGGATAAAGAATCCTTGGCTGCATGTTTTTCTCTGAAAGAGATTTAAAAATGCCCCCCAACCCTTTATCTCATTCCAGGTCTGTGTAGAGAGGTCAGACGTAATTCTGATATCTTTGCCTTGGTACGTGAGAAATTTCTTTGCCCTGGCCGCTTTCAATACTGTATCCTTGGATCTAATATTTGCGAAATGCACTATGACGTGACGTGGCATGGGTTTGTCGTGGTTGAGCTTGGAAGGGGTCCTCTCTGCCTCTTGGACACGAATGTTTGTTTCCCTTGCTAGATTAGGGAAGTTTTCAGCTACAATTTGTTCAAATATCTCCTCTAGACCTCGGTTTTTCTCTACGTCCTCAGGAATGCCGATGATTCTGACACTGGAACGTTTTATTGAGTCAGTCATTTCCCGTAACCTACATTTCTGTGTGTGGATTTTTTTGAGTCCAGATTCTCTTTTAGCTTTTTCCTCTACTAACCCATCTTCCAATTCGCTGATACGTCCTTCTGCCTCATTCACCCTGGCCAACAGAGCCTCTAGTTTTGACTGCATTTGGCTCCTAGAATTTTTAATTTCTGCCAGATTCGCTCACATTTCTGCCCTTAGAGATTCTATGTTCTCATTAACAATTTTGTCAATATTTTTTTCAAGTCTACAAATCATCTTGACCATTGTTACTCTGAATTCCATTTCTGATAATTTGGTTATATCCATATCCATAAGTTCTGTGGCAGAGGCCACAAACTCATTGTCTTTTCTTTGCTGGGGGGGGGGGAACTTCTCCTCATCATTCAGATGAGGAGAGGTTGTGGTGTTGTCCAGAGCCCAAATTATTGACCACGACCCAGGCCGTGCGCCCTTGTTTTATAGGGATCTTAGGTATGGGGGCTTCTTGATTTTTCAGCCTGCCTTCTGAGGTAGGGGCCTGCCGTGCCGATACTTGGGCAACCCTGTTTGGGTAGAGTCTCTGTGTACCCTGCGAAGGGGGATGGGGGTGGGTACACTGTGAGCCGGTCTTTCCAGGCTTCTTTTCTCTGGTGGCTTTCCCTGGTGGTTTGCTGTGCTTCTTCTGAGAGTCAGAGCAGCAGTGGCCGAATCTCAGCCTCTGTCTCAGAACAGATGGATTGCGGACCATTCTCCACTGATGTTCTGGCCACTTTAACTCTGTTTCTGTTGGTGCTGCTCAACTCTGCACTGTCCAGGATGTGAGCCCCACACCTGGCTTCCCAGCTCTCACCTACAGGGCCAGTGTCTCTCTGTCTGTGTTTCTAACACCGCCAGCCGCCCCTGCATGCTCCAGGAGCTTTATGTGTCTCTTTCTTACACACATTTGCACAAGCTTCCGTTTTCATGACAGAGGACTGTGAGATGCCAGATGGTTTCTCTACGGTGTTCCTTCGTAGATTCAGTACATGGCACTTTCCTTATGTTTTCTTAGGCACTTGTACAAACGGTTTCATCAAGACTGAAGACGTGACTTCAAAGATGGCTTCGGTACAATGTTCTTTCCTAAAGTTGGTTCACCTCCCTTTCCTTATGCTTTTATTCCCAATCAGACACATGCTTCCATCATCATGACAGATTATGGGACTTGGAAAACCCTTTCCATACCCTCTTTTTCCTGAGATTACGTCTATGGCTGTTTCCTTAAGGTTCAACACACGTATTGGTAAACCCTGCTGTTTTCACTGATCAATGTTGCCTTGTCTCTACAAAAACATGGTTCGCTGAATTGACTGATGGCACTTTCCTTTCGTTTTCACACAACTTTTGAAGGGCTTTCCTCCTCATGACTGATGTGAGTTGAGAGATGCTTTCCTTGTAGTGTTCTTACATGGTTCAACAAAAGGCATTATCTTGATGCTTGCAGGCACAGTTTTGTACAATGCTCCCAATTCATGACACCAGATGTGAGGTGCAAGACGCTTTTATATAGAGTGTTCTCTCCTTGAGTAAAGTAGGTGTCCCTTTCCCTATGCATTTGTAGACACTTTCGAAAATCTTGACATCTTCCTGACAGAAGATGTGACTTGGATGAGGGTGTCCATTTGGTGTTCTGACTGAGATTTGGGTATATTGTTCTTTCCTTAAGGTTCAACGCACGTATTGGACAACGCATATATATTCCTGGGTCACCATGTTACTTCGATGTTGCCTATCAACACTGACCTGGTACTCACAACTACTTAGGACCTCTCCTTATGCTTTCACTCACACTTCTGCATGTACTTCCATCTTCATTACAGAAGATGTGAGTTGGGAGATCTTTTCCAAGGGTGTTCTTACCTGAGCATACAGCATGTTCCTTAGGTTTTCATACAGTTTTGGAACATACATCCATCTTCATGAAGGTAGTTGTGATTTGGAAGGTTGTCTCTAGATGGTGCTCTTTCTTAGTGTTAAGCATATGGCACTTCTCTTACGGTTCAACAGAGAGATTTGAAAATCTCTCTTCATACATCAGGATGTTTGAAATCTCTTCCTCTATATAGAACATTGGTGCTCAGAGTCGAGTAAATGGCATTTCTTTACACATTCCCTCACCCTTTAGCCAATGCTTCCAGGGTCATGTGAAAAGATGTTTCAGAGGGTATTCTATGGAGTTCTCTTGTAAAGTTAAGCATACGATAATTCCCTTAAGCTGAGAAACACTCTCTTGTATATGCTTCCAGCTTCATGAAAGAACACGTGCCTTTAAAGATGGATTAGGTACTGTCCTTTTTTGGAGCCATGTCTCTGCCACTTTCCTTATGTTTTCACCACTACGTTGCAAACATTTTCGTCTTCATGACAGAAGTCATGGTTTGTAACATGCTATCTACCCAGTGCTCTCACCTACTAAGTTTATGGCACTTTCCTTAAGTTTCAACACATAGGGAAGAAAACCCTGGTTGATCCATTTGTCAGGAGGTGGGTTCGATATCGTTTTCTATCTAGACAGATTTGGTTCTCAGAATTAAGTAGACAGCCCTTTCTCTACGTGCTTGCACACACTCTTGCCAAGGCTTCCATCTTCACAACAGAAGTTGTGAGTTGAGACATGATGTCTATACAGTGTTCTTCTATAGAGTGAGGCAACGCGCTTTATGCATCTCTTTTTGTACACACTTTTTCACATGCTTCCTTTTTCATGCCAGAAGACAGTGAGATGCAGGGCGCCTGAGTGGAACAGCAGTTAAGCGTCTGCCTTCAGCCAGGGCGTGATCCCGGCATTGTGGGATCAAGCCCCACATCAGGCTCCTCCGCTGTGAGCCTGCTTCTTCCTCTCCTACTCCCCCTGCTTGTGTTCCCTCTCTCACTGGCTGTTTTGCTGTCAAATTAATAAATGAAATCTTAAAACAAAAGAAAAAGAAGGGTTGCAGATTGGATAAAAAGAAATGACCCATCCATTTGCTGTCTACAAGAGACTCATTTCGAACCCAAAGATGCATTCAGACTGAGAGTAAGGGGATGGAGTACCATCTTTCACGCAAATGGACTTCAAAAGCAAGCTGGGGTAGCAATTCTCATATCAGATAAACTGGACTTTAAACTACAGACTATTGTTAGAGATGCAGAAGGGCACTATATTATTCTTAAAGGAAGTATTCAACAAGTGGATATGACAATTATAAATATATATGCCCCCAACAGGGGAGCACCAAGATACACAAGCCAACTCTTAACCAGAATAAAGAGACATATAAATAAAAATACATTAATAGTAGGGGAACTCAACACTCCACTCTCAGAAATAGACAGAACACCCCGGCAAAAACTAAGCAAAGAATCAAAGGCTTTGAATGCCATACTCGACGAGTTGGACCTCATAGATATATATAGAACACTACACCCCAGAACCAAAGAATACTCATTCTATTCTAATGCCCATGGAACATTCTCAAGAATAGACCATGTTCTGGGACACAAAACAGGTCTCAACCGATACCAAAAGATTGAAATTATCCTGTGCATATTCTCAGACCACAACGCTCTGAAATCGAAACTCAACCACAAGGAAAAATTTGGAAGAAACTCAGACACCTGGAGACTAAGAACCATCCTGCTCCGGAATGACTCGATAAACCAGGAAATCAAAAATCAAATTAAACAATTTATGGAGACCAATGGGAATGAAAATACAACAGTTCAAAAACCTATGGGATACTGCAAAGGCAGTCCTAAGGGGGAAATACATAGCCATCCAAGCCTCACTCAAAAGAATAGAAAAATCTAAAATGCAGTTTTTATATTCTCACCTCAAGAAGCTGAAACAGCAACAGAGGGACAGGCCTAATCCACGCACGAGGAAGCAGTTGACCAAAATTAGAGCTGAAATCAATCAAGCAGAAACCAGAAGTACAGTAGAGCAGATCAACAGGACTAGAAGCTGGTTCTTTGAGAGAATCAATAAAATTGACAGACCACTGGCAACGCTCATCCAAAAGAAAAGAGAAAGGACCTGAATATTAATATTATGAATGAAAAAGGAGAGGTCACGATGAACACCATTGAAATTGGAAGGATTATTAGAAATTTTTATCAACAGCTATATGCCAATAAACTAAGCAATCCGGAAGAGATGGAATCCTTCCTGGAAACCTATAAACTACCAAGATTGAAAGAGGAAGAAATTGATTTCTTAAACAGGCCAATTAATGATGAAGAAATTGAGTCAGTGATAAACAACCTTCCAAATAACAAAACTCCAGGCCCGGACGGTTTTCCTGGGGAATTCTACCAAACATTCAAAGAAGAAATAATACCTACTCTCCTAAAGCTATTTCAAAAAATAGAAACAGAAGGAAAGCTACCAAACTCATTCTATGAGGCCAATATTACCTTGATCCCCAAACCAGGCAAAGACCCCCTCAAAAAGGAGAATTACAGACCGATTTCCCTAATGAATATGGACGCCAAAATCCTCAACAAGATACTTGCTAATAAAATCCAACAGTACATTAAAAGAATTACCCATCACGATCAAGTGGGATTCATACCTGGGATGCAAGCGTGGTTCAATATTCGCAAATCCATCAGCGTGATATATCATATCAACAAGAAAAGACTCAGGAACCATATGATCCTCTCAATCGATGCCGAAAAAGCATTTGACAAAATACAGCATCCTTTCCTGATTAAAACCCTTCAGAGTGTAGGAATAGAGGGTACATTTCTCAATCTCATAAAAGCCATCTATGAAAAGCCTACTGCAAATATTATTCTCAATGGGGAAAAGCTGCAAGCCTTTCCCTTAAGATCAGGAACTCGACAAGGATGCCCACTCTCGCCACTATTATTCAACATCGTACTGGAAGTCCTTGCAACAGCAATCAGACGACAAAAAGGGATCAAAGGTATTCAAATCGGCAAAGAAGAAGTCAAAATGTCTCTCTTTGCAGATGACATGATACTCTATATGGAAAACCCAAAAGAAGCCACTCCCAAACTATTAGAAGTTATAGAGCAATTCAGTAATGTGGTGGGATACAAAATTAATGCTCAGAAATCAGTTGCATTTCTGTACACGAATAACGAGACTGAAGAAAGAGAAATTAGGGAATCCATCCCATTTACAATAGCACCAAAAACCGTACGTTACCTTAGAATTAACCAGAGACGTAAAGGACCTATATTCTAGAAACTATAAATCACTCTTGAAAGACATTAAGGAAGACATAAAAAGATGGAAAGGTATTCCATGCTCAAGGATCAGAAGAATTAACATAGTTAAAATGTCCATGCTACCCAGAGCCATCTACACTGTCAATGCTATCCCGATCAAAATACTGAGGACATTTTTCAAAGAACTGGAACAAATAGTCCTTAAATTTGCATGGAAACAGAAAAAGCCATGAATCTCCAAGGAACTGTTGAAAAGGAAAAATAAAGCTGGGGGCATCACAATGCCAGATTTCGAGCTGTACTACAAAGCTGTGATCACAAAGACAGCATGGTACTGGCACAAAAGCAGACACATAGACCAATGGAACAGAATAGAGAACAGAGAAATGGACCCTCGGCTCTTTGTGCAGCTAATATTTGAGCAAGGAGGAAAAAACATCCGGTGGGAAAAAAGTCTCTTCAATAAATGGTGCTGGGAAAATTGGACAGCTACATGCAAAAGAATGAAACTTGACCACTCTCTCACACCATACACAAAAATAAACTCCAAATGGATGAAAGACCTCGATGGGAATCCATCAAAATTCTAGAGGAGAACATAGGCAGCAACCTCCACGACATCGGCCAAAACAACCTTTTTCATGATACATCCCCAAAGGCAAGAGAAACAAAAGATACAATGAATTTATGGGACTTCATCAAGATTAAAAGTTTGGCACAGTCAAGGAAACAGTCAGAAAATCAAAGAGGCAGCCCACGGAATGGGAGAAGATATTTGCAAATGACACTACAGATAAAGGACTGGTATCCAAGATCTACAAAGAACTTCTCAAACTCAATACACGAGAAACAAATAAACAAATCAAAAAATGGGCAGAAGATATGAACAGACACTTTTCCAATGAAGACATACAAATGGCTAACAGACACATGAAAAAATGTTCAAAATCATTAGCCATCAAGGAAATTCAAATCAAAACTTCACTGAGATACCACCTTACGCCAGTTAGAATGGCAAAAATAGACAAGGCAAGAGACAACAATTGTTGGAGAGGATGTGGAGAAAGGGGATCCCTCCTACATTGTTGGTGGGAATGCAAGTTGGTACAGCCACTCTGGAAAACAGTGTGGAGGTCCCTTAGAAAGTTAAAAATTGAGCTACCCTATGATCCAGCCATTGCACTACTGGGTGTTTACCCCAAAGATACAGACGTAGTGAAGAGAAGGGCCATATGCACCCCAATGTTCACAGCAGCAATGTCCACAATAGCTAAATCGTGGAGGGAGCCGAGATGCCCTTCAACAGATGACTGGATTAAGAAGTTGTGGTCCATACATACAATGGAATATTACTCAGCTATCAGAAAGAACGAGTTCTCAACATTTGCTACAACATGGATGGCACTGGAGGAGCTAATGCTAAGTGAAATAAGTCAAGCAGAGAAAGACAACTATCATATGATTTCTCTCATCTATGGAACAAAAGAACTAGGAAGATCGGTAGGAGAAGAAAGGAATAAAGAAAGGGGGGGTAATCAGAAGGGGGAATGAAACATGAGAGACTATGGACTATGAGAAACAAACTGAGGGCCTCAGAGGGGAAGGGGGTGGGGGAATGGGATAGACCGGTGATGGGTGGTAAGGAGGGCACGTATTGCATGGTGCACTAGGTGTTATACGCAACTAATGAATCATCAAGCCTTACATTGGAAACTGGGGATGCACTGTATTTTGACAAACATAATAAAACATTAAAAAAAGAAAAAAAAAGAAAAACTGTGAGATGCAAGATGCTTTCTCTATGGTGTTCTTTCAGAGAGTTCAGTATATGGCACTTTCCTTATGTTTTCTTAGACGCCTGTTGAAATGCTTTCATCTTCATGATCGAATACGTGAGGTGAAAGATGGCTTCGATACAATATTCTGTCTTAAATATTCGTTATTGGCCCTTTCCCTATGCTTTCATTCCCACTCTGAAACATTCTTCCATCATCATGACAGACGACGGGAGTTGGAAGACTGTTTCCATGCACTCCTATTACTGAGAGTTACATCTGGGGCTGTTTCCTTAAGTGAACCTTAAGGAAACACATATAGGGAAGCCCTAGTGTCTTCACTGATCAAAGTTGCCGTCTCTCTACACAAACTCTTTAGCTAATTGACTGATTGCACTTTCTTTTTGTTTTCACACAACCTTTTCGAACGGCTTTCATCCTCATGAAAGAAGTGAGTTGAGTGATGCTTTCTGTGTAGTATTATTACAGTTTTAAACGAAGTGCATTATCTTGATGCTCGCAGGCACTGTTTTGCACAATGCTCCCACTTCATGAGAAAAGATGTGAGGTGCAAGATGCTTTTAGATAGAGTATTCTCTCCTAGTGTAAAGTAGGTGACATCTTCCTTATGCATTCGTAGACACTTGAAAAACTTGCGATCATCCTCACAGAAGCTGTGACTTGGAAGATGGTGTCCATTCGGTGTTCTGACTGAGATTTGTATATAGTGCCCTTTTCCTTAAGGTTCAAGGCACGTGCTGGACAACGGGTGTATATTCATGGGTCACCATGTTACTTCGATGTTGCCTTCTGTCAACACGGAGTTGTTTCTCACAACTACTTAGATAGGACCTCTCCTTATGCTTTCACTTGCACTTCTGCAAGTACTCCCATCTTCATTACAGAAGATGTGAGTTGAAAGATTTTTTCCAAGGGTGTTCTTACCTGAGCATACAGAATGTTCCTTAGGTTTCATGCAGATTTTGGAACATACATCCACCCTCATGAACTTGATTTGGAAAGTTGTCTCCAGATGGTGCTCTTTAATAGTGCTAAGCGTATGGCACTTCTTTTACCATTCAACACAGATATTTGAAAAAGCTTCTCTCTTCGTGCATCAGGATGTTTGAAGTTTCATTCTCTATACAGAACCTTGGTGCTCAGAGTGGAGTAAACGTCATTTCTTTACAAGTTCCTTTACCCTTGAGCCAATGCTTTCAGCCTCATGAGAAAAGATCTGAGTTTCAGACAGTGTCCTACAGATTTCCCTCATAAAGTTAAGCGTACGATAATTCCCTTATGCTGAGAAACACTTCTGAGAATGCTTCCAACTTCGTAAAAGAAGATGTGCCTTGAAGGATGGATTCGGTACGGTCGTTTCTTGAAGCTAAGTCTCTGCCACTTTCCTTATGCTTTCAGGGCAATGATGCAAACGTTTCCATCTTCATGACAGAATTTGTTGGTTGAAAGATGCTATCTACCCAGTGCTCTCACCTACTATTAAGTTTATGGCACTTTCGTTAAGGTTCAACACACAGGAAAGAAACCCCGGTTGATCCATTTGTCAGGAGGTTGGTTTGATATTGTTTTCTATCTACACAGATTTGGTTCTTAGAATTAAGTAGACGGCACTTCTTTATGAGCTCACACACATTCTTACCAAGGCTTCTGTCTTCACTACAGAAGTTGTGAGTTGAGACATGGTGTCAATACAGTGTTCCTGTATAGAGTGAAACAACGCGATTTATGCGTCTGTATTCACAGACAGTTTTGCACATACTTCCGTTTTTATGACAGAAGACTGTGAGATGCAAGATGCTTTCTCTATGGTGTTCTTTCGTGGACTTCAGTATATGGCACTTTCCCTATGTTTTCTTAGACACCTGTGCCAATAGTTTCATCTTCACGACCGAAGATGTCAGGTGAATGATGGCTTTGATACAATGTTCTTCCTTGAAGATTGGTTAGTGGCCCTTATGCTTTCATTCCCACTCTGCAACATGCTTCCATCATCATGACAGAGGATGGGAGTTGGAAGACCCTTACCATGCTCTTCGTACTGAGAGTTACGTCTATGGCAGTTTCCTTAAGGTTCAACACACATATTGGAAAACCCTGGTGTCTTCAGTGATCAACGTTACCGTCTCTCTGCACAAACCTGATTCACTGAATGGAGTGATGGCACTTTCTTTTCATTTTCACACAACATTTTTGATCGGCATCCTCTTTTTTTGGAAATTTTGTTTGGAAATTTTAATATGCCTTTCTCAATATCTGATGGAAAAAGCAGACAAAACATTGGTAACAAATGTGACCTAATTGACGTCTATGTAATATTGCATAATACGTGCAGAATACATTATTTCCAGTGGTCATAGACTATTTACCCAAACAGATGATATGTTGTTCCATGAATCATGTCTACATTTTAACATCCTGAAACTAACTAGATTCTATTCTTAGGCCACCAAAGAATAGAGCCCGAGTCCTCATGAAAAGAAGACCAGGAAATCCCTCCATGTTTAAAAATTCAATGTAACTTTGCTGTATATCCTAAGGGTCAGAGAGGGAATCGCAATGGACATTTTCCACCTTTTCTACATCAGGGCTCACACACAATGGCCCTTTGTCTCTGAAGAGCACTGACTATCCTAACATAGACAGGACTTAAGCCTCCTATCAGAGTTCTGCATGTCCCAGGCACACCTGGCAGCCTTGACCTGTGCACACACACACCTCCCTCCAGCTTTCCTTTCTGGTGGCATTGTGTTAAGGTAGTCAACATAGCCATATGGAGATGAGAAGCTCCCCACTCCTAGTGATGATGTTGCTATTGTCCCCACTAGGCTAATAACATGATTTCTGAGAGAATTACAACAAAATAGCAGTTTCTTGACCTTCATGAAAGTGTGAAAATCATCTTGTGAGTCATCTTTTCGAAACACTGTTTCACCATGTGTTCTTTTCTCTGGAAAAGATATAGACCCAATGGTAATTATGGCTCCTGAGCACCTGCTCTTGGGAGAATCCATACTGGCTCTGAGTAGCATTCTCCCTCGTAAACTTCTCAACTGGGGTGTAGATAGAATGAGTCCCATTTTTATATGGATAGACAAAGGCTCAGAAATGATATGAATTACAGAGGATTTTAGTGTCAGAAACCTAAGTGTGATCTCCAAACTGACTCCAAATCCCTTGTTCTTCCATACAAGGTACCATTTTGCTCTACCCCTGGTCTTCTCAATCTGGAAACCTAGGAAGTATTAGGATTTTCTTGTTGTGTGGCCAAATGGAATGAATTCGGCTGCCTTTTCACCTCTGCCCATCATGATCATGAAGATAATTCTCTCAGTGGAGGACCTTTGAGTCGGAGACTTAAAGATCCCTAGGAATAGAGATACTATACTATTTTTCTGATATTAAAGTGACTGAGAGAACTATGCTTTTTTAACTGATGGAGGCTCTGGTCTGTAGAGTGTTCTGTAAGGTCGGAAATAGTATTTAAAGCAGTTAGCCTCTTCTATAGAGTGAGACAATGCTTCTAAAGATTTCCTAAATATTCCCTTACCTGTGATTATTTATTCCCAACCATTGTAGTGTTTCTATGTTACGATTATGATTTCATTAAGGCCAACGTTGCGGAGAAAGAACTTAGTGTATCCAGGGGCACTTTCGTGTTGTGACAGTGAGCTATTCTGTTGTATTCTGTAGTCCAAGGGAATGGTGCCAGACATCTCTAAGATGTGTAAAATTCTGACTGTAAATGATCTCTATGTTTCAGAGATTTGGGCAGGACAAGGGGAGGAGTCCAGAGACCATGAACGCCTCTGTTACCTGTGCTGACCATGGAGCAGGTAACCTTCTGTAGGGGTCCTTTGATGTCTCTTTACTATTGGAAAGGTGCTTTCATCTCACGTTCCTCCATTTGGTAGTGATGATAAGAGTAATTTTTATGTCATACCATCTGTGAGGCCTGATCTTGGCCTCCCAGGAAAGCTCTCCTTTAACATTTTACCCAGCTCAAAATGACTGGGCAAACCCTCAAAGCATGGGCCCTATTTCTGCCCCCAGCACTTATTGTCCATATGCATCAAAAAGAAAAAGAGAACCAAAAAATGCCTTTGCCAACATCAAGGTGAGAACACAAAAGAACCTTTCTTGCTCCCATAAGATTAAAGTCATACTGATTTGTACATACTGAAAACATAAGAAAAAGTCTGTCACTTTCTGGAACCTTCTTCCTCATCGTGATGTATAACTGTACGTAGCACAACTCAGAACAAATATATGACCCTGCCCTAAATGTTCCTTCCCTGGAGCACTCCCTTCTTTGTGAAGATTGTGTCTCCCAGGCAGCTGTCCTTGACTTGGGTTTGAATAAAACTCTCTTCCTTCCTCTCTAAAATGTTTTAAAAGGTTCCTTCATTTAGTGTCGACAATAACACTCTGTTTTCAAGTGAAAAATAAATGTTCCTGGTTCACAACCGCGACAGAACAGAAGGCCGGCTTTTCCTTCCTTCCCTGTAGAACTAAGCATGTGTATATAGATTGCAGCACAAATGGGCTCACCCTAGAAGGATGTTTTGAAGGTCTGAGAAGCACTATCCACTCCATGGGTGAGACAAGAAGGCAAAGCTATTCCGGCTTGGAGCATTCCTTTTGGCGCTTAAAATTGCCTTGGATATGCATAAAAGCATTGCATTTCCTAAAGCCCAAGGCTGGAACAGTCTGAGAGCAGCTGACCTTGCCAGGAACCAGGCACACCCTTGCAGGAAGGGTTGGTGCAGAAGGGAAGGGGCAGGGCTCTGAGGGTGGTCTGCAGCTAGAGGGGTCCGCGAAAGGGGCCGTGTGTGTGTGTGTGTGTGTGTGTGTGTGTGTGTGTGTGTGTGATTGCAGCCCTGCCCATGATCCCCGTCATGCCTGCTCAGGGCGTTTAGCCAAGGAGGTGCCTCCTGGACCTCTGCACTCCCAGAGTTGTGAGTCATGGGGCCGGTTGCCTGGCATTCAAGGAGTTGGAAGCATCATACTCCCCAAGCAATCACCCCATGGGGGTGGAGCTACGTCTCTGTGTGCAGATCCGGAGCAGCCCAAGGACACAGACCAGGAGCCAAGGAAGTGGAGTTTTGAGAGAGTGGACCTGTGGAGTTCCTGGCTGGGTGAGTTCATGCTGTGTGGCCATAGGTGGGCTTTCTGGGAGTAGGGGCACCCCGGGTAAGAGGCGGGGTTCTGGAAGGGCATGTTGAGAGAGTTCATCATGGAGACTCAGGTTTCTTTCCTTTTTCCCTTGAAAGTCTCTTCTGCCTAGTCTCCGTCAACTGGCCATACACCCCAGACCCAGGAACTCCAGGGCACCTGCTCAGCAAAGCTTTTGTGGGATGGTTCGAAGACATTCCAGGGTTTCCCGTGTTACCCAGGAAGAGCGAGAGAAAGGACCGCACAGTCCCCAACTTCAGTGCGGTGCCCCTGTCCCCTGACACAGTGCAGGTAATGGACCTTGAGCAGTTCCCCGAGTTCAGCAGGGTATTCCCTGTTCCCTCAGGCACAGGTGTGGCGCTAGGAAGGCCCAGAGCCGTTACCCAACTTCAGCATTGTGCTGCCTGTTCCCTGGGAATGGTGGCAATGGGCTGGGAGATAATTACTACTAAAAGACAAGTCTGTGTTTCCCCTTCTCCCAGAAACCACAGCAGGTGTGCAGGCTTTAGGTCTGAGGAGCTGCTTCTCCCTATCTGACAACACTTCTCTGCTCTGGCTCCGCGAGACCCGACGTTCTGAACGTCTGCATCTGAGTCAGTGAGGCAGCTTGACACGGGATCCAGCATTCAGAGAAAGCGGCAGGTCCATTTGGAGAAATGTCATATCCACATCAGGACTGGAAGTAAAACCTCTCATTAACCCACCATCTCCTGGGTTTTTCTCTTTTCTCTAGTTGAGCCATGAAGTAAAACTTAAGTAATAGTTGTCAGCGTTCTGAATTTGGTGAAGGAGGTACTTAGTTTCTGAGCTTGGAGCACTTTGCAGGGGATCCCATTTTCTCTGTTCATTGACTGCTTATGAATGTATTTTGAACAGCTGTTTCCTAGAAACACTCTTTCATTAGAAAGGGAAGGTGAGGTTTACTCTTTGTCTATTTTTAAGATATATGTTTGACAGTGTTTATACAGTTGGGTCTAAGATATGGGTGAGTGGCCACCATTTAATGTTAGATGGCCTTTTGTCGTCACATACAAATATGGATGATGTCTTTCCAATTGTCAAAGGTGATGTTTCATCACTGATTAGTCTTTTCATCCCAAGAGTTACAATGGGGGTCGAGGGAAAATTCAAAACTATTCAGAGCAGCATTTTCCTGTTTAAAATATAGGCTGGTGATGGGTAGTAAGGAGGGCACATATTGCATGGTGCACTGGGTGTTATATGCAACTATGTATCATCGAAATTTACTGTACTGTATGGACACTATAACACTATGTAATAAAAAACAATAAAAAAATAAAGGTAAACCTTGTGTATCTAACTATACTAGATGTATCATCTCGATATTTTGAAGTGCCATATTCAAACTGCTGTTTCTTTGGTGGTAGAGTCAGAGGAGAGTCTTTGGGAATTCTTTCGATAGAGGCATGGTGGTGGCTTCAATTGGGTAGGCGACAGGGGCCCTGGGCTGAGTTCTGGAACTGCTTTAATGATGCTGGGTGAGTCAGGTTATGCCAAAGAGTGTCTGTTTCTTCCCTATGAGATTGACAAAAACCGACTTAAAACGGAAAAATCTTTCATAACGTGCAAACATGCTCACAAGTGCCTGTGCCAAGGTGAAGTAAATGCCATACACTGATCTGTAAGGGACCACAGTGCCCAGGCACAGTCTGATCCCTTCCCTCATCCCGGCGGTTTTGCTAGCAGGAGTTCAACCCCAAGGAACACAGCCCGGAGACCCCTGGGGCAAAAACGGCTTCCGACGAACAATAGGTGCTTGCTGTGGAACACCTATCCCAAGTGGGGGGTAGCCAGGTAAACAAAATGCCACACACCCAGGTGTAAGAAACAGCACTGCCCAGGCAGGATCTAAGCCCCTCACCTCGTTGCTGTGCTTTGGGGAGCCAGAGGGACACCCGAGGCCCACGGGCCTGAGACCCGTTTGGCCAAAAGCCGGCTTCCCACGGAAACAGTTTTCCTGAGGTGCAGACCCTCTCACAAGTGGTTGTGGCAAGGTAAAGCAAATGCCATCCACGTCTCTGGAAGAAACCAAAGTGCCCAGCCATGTTCTAAGCCCTCCCATCCTCCCTGGGCTTCTGGCAGCCGGAGTGAAAAGAGAGGAGCACAGCACTGGGACCCGTTTGACAAAAACCGGCGTCCCACGGGAAAGTCTTTCTCCACGTGCAGACATGCTCCCAGGTGCCTGTGGCAAGGTGAAGGAAATGCCATACACTGACCTGTAAGAGACCACAGGACCCAGGCACAGTCTGAGCCCTTCCCTCATCCCGGCGGTTTTGCTAGCAGGAGTTCAACCCCAACGAACACAACCCGGAGACCCCTGGGGCAAAAACGGCTTCTGACGAACAATAGGTGCTTGCTGAGGAAAACCTATCCCAAGTGGGAGTAGCCATGTAAACAAAATGCCACACACCCAGGTGTAAGAAACAACATTGGCCAGGCATGGTCTAAGCCCCTCACCTCGTCCCTGTGCTTTGGGGAGCCGGAGAGACAGCCGAGGCCCAAGACCCTGAGACCCCTTTGCAAAAAGCCGGCTTCCCACGGAAACAGTTTTCCTGAGGTGCAGACCCTATCCCAAGTGGTTGTGGCAAGGTAAAGCAAATGCCCTCCACTTCTCTGGAAGAAACCACAGTGCCCAGCCATGTTCTAAGCCCTCCCATCCTCCCTGGGCTTCTGGCAGCAGGAGTGAAAAGAGAGGAGCAGAGCACTGGGACCCGTTTGACAAAACCCGGCTTCCCACGGGAAAGTCTTTCTCCATGTGCAGACATGCTCCCAGGTGCCTGTGGCAAGGGGAAGGAAATGCCATACACTGACCTGGAAGAGACCACAGGGCCCAGGCACAGTCTGAACCCTTCCCTCAACCCGGCGGTTTTGCTAGCAGGAGTTCAACCCCAACGAACACAGCCCGGAGACCCCTGGGGCAAAAACGACTTCTGGCGAACCATAGGTGCTTGCTGTGGAAAACCTATCCCAAGTGGGGGTAGCCAGGTAAACAAAATGCCAAACCCCAGATGTAAGAAACAACATTGCCCAGGCATGGTCTAAGCCCCGCACCTCGTCCCTGTGCTTTGGGGAGCCGGAGGGACAGCCGAGGCCCACGGCCCTGAGACCCCTTTGCAAAAAGCCGGCTTCCCACGGAAACAGTTTTCGTGAGGTGCAGACCCTCTCACAAGTGGTTTTGGCAAGGTAAAGCAAATGCCCTCCACTTCTCTGGAAGAAACCACAGTGCCCAGCCATGTTCTAAGCCCTCCCATCCTCCCTGGGCTTCTGGCAGCAGGAGTGAAAAGAGAGGAGCAGAGCACTGGGACCCGTTTGACAAAACCCGGCTTCCCACGGGAAAGTCTTTCTCCACGTGCAGACATGCTCCCAGGTGCCTGTGGCAAGGGGAAGGAAATGCCATACACTGACCTGGAAGAGACCACAGGGCCCTGGCACAGTCTGAACCCTTCCCTCATCCTGGCGGTTTTGCTAGCAGGAGTTCAACCCCAACGAACACAGCCCGGAGACCCTTGGGGCAAAAACGGCTTCCGACGAACAATAGGTGCTTGCTGTGGAAAACCTATCCCAAGTGGGGGTAGCCAGGTAAACAAAATGCCACACACCCAGGTGTAAGAAACAACATTGCCCAGGCATGGTCTAAGCCCCTCACCTCGTCCCTGTGCTTTGGGGAGCCGGAGGGACAGCCGAGGCCCACGGCCCTGAGACCCCTTTGCAAAAAGCCGGCTTCCCACGGAAACAGTTTTCCTGAGGTGCAGACCCTCTCACAAGTGGTTTTGGCAAGGTAAAGCAAATGCCCTCCACTTCTCTGGAAGAAACCACAGTGCCCAGCCATGTTCTAAGCCCTCCCATCCTCCCTGGGCTTCTGGCAGCAGGAGTGAAAAGAGAGGAGCAGAGCACTGGGACCCGTTTGACAAAAACGGGCTTCCCATGGGAAAGTCTTTCTCCACGTGCAGACATGCTCCCAGGTGCCTGTGGCAAGGGGAAGGAAATGCCATACACTGACCTGGAAGAGACCACAGGGCCCAGGCACAGTCTGAACCCTTCCCTC